>NC_142796.1:78658637-78881166 GCF_049724085.1 Artemia sp. Qi Xiang Cuo | reverse complement strand
GAGTCTTTCTTATCAGACCTTTGAACTATTTTTAACAAAATGTCTATGTCGAAATTTTCATCAGATGGGTTTGGAAAAAGAAGGCTTGGGGGAGGGCTAGTTGCCCTCGGATCTCTTTTGACTATTAAAAAGTGAGCTCGAACTTTCAATTTCCAATCAAATGAGCCCCCTCTGAAATATATACGAGCATCCGTTTTATAAGAACCATATATGCCCAAGGGCATAACTTAAAACGCCTGGTTCTGGGGGGTTGTGACGACACCTGAGTTTTTGTTATGTAATTTTTGAGCAATTTTTAACTTAATGGCCATCTCAAAATTTTATTGGATGTATTTGGAGAAAAAGAGCGTGGGGGGGCTAAGTCCCCTCCGTTAGCTTTTTGCTCTTAAAAAGCAGGCTGGAGTCATCAATTTCCAATCGTCTGAGCCTTGTTTTTATTGATCGTGAGCACCCCTTTCATTAGTAAAATGTGTGCTCCCATGGCACAACTTATGATACCTACCCGCATACCATTAGGGGTTGTGTTAACACTGGAGTTTCTGTTGTATGATCTTTGTCACCGGAATTTTCGTTATATGGATTGTCACCCATTATCATCAACATCAACCTGAACATTAGACTTGGATTTCCACGTTACGAAGGCTATGTTCCATATTTGGGGGCAGGAAGTGTTCAAGAGGATATTTTAAACTTTTAAAACAAAACAGTTCTGTTTATTTCCTGTACCAGATTTCTGACAGCGCTGACAGTCTACAAAGTTCCTAAGTTCAAAGGTTCATTTTTCACCAATTAAATGTCAGCCGTTCAAAAGTCAAATCATTTAAAAACACTTTAAATATTCTTGACTTAAGTGCCAAAACACTTAAATGTTTTCTTAAGTTTAAAAATGGAATCAAATACTAATGTGCATTGATAGCCTAAATAACAAAAGCCCTTGACAACTGAATAATAATTATTTGGATATCGACTTTCACCAATACCATACTTACAAGTGTTTAAACACATTCGTCATACTCAAATACGCAAAAATGCACACACTTGTGAACGTTTCTCCCTAAATAATTGTGGAATACAATCGGAACTAGGACATTATATTCTTTGTAGCTTTAATCCTTTTCCTGTCTTACTAAGTCAATTCATCCGACAGAGGAACAAGTCAATTTCAATTAAATCTACTAAGCAGTTTTATTTAATGTCCATTGCTATTTTTCATATGAGTTAGGTATCTTGTCTGGCTTTCAAAGATATAAACACGAGTATTAAATCATCAAAATAGATTGTTTTGCCATATAAAAGAACAAAAGAGGCTATTTAGTTTTCCTAAGAAAGCCTCGGACCACGGGACAATATTTCAGGAACACGTGGCATAGGGCAAAAGAAGTATTGCTTAACCAAACAAGGTTTCATTTCTTGTCAAAAACACTTCAAAAAAAGATGTCAACTTTAAACTATTTTTCCCTCCAAGCGATGGTGCTAGCATAGAAAAAGGTTAACGGTTTTCTTTAAGGGATTAAATATTTTTCAGGGATTTCGAATATATTGTTTTGAAACGTAATAAAAAAAAACAAATAAAAAATGAAGCGTTGGGTTTCAGTTGCAGTTTGTAGCCCAATTATACCGTTCATATAGTTATCTTACCTCGGCTGTGACAGAAAAACGATTTTCTGGAGGATTTTTTGTTAAGGGATTTTTAGAGACGTGGTTGCAATTTGCATTGAGAAAAGTGAAAGGTTCGCTCTAGAAATGTTTTCTTGGCATCACTGGAAAAATATACTAGTTTACGTATGGAGCTGAAAAAAATAAGAAAAACTAAGCATTCCTATAAAACTAAATTAAGGAGAATCAGCCGGAAACACAGTTTCCTCTAAGAAGACAGCAAGGCGAAAGTATCTTAAGAGAATGCTGCTTATACATGGTAGGTAAACAAACAATTTATTTGACATATCTTTTAAGAAAAAGAATTTTCTTCAGAAAAATGATTATTTACACAACCAGAAAATATACTTGGCTTCTTATCCAAAGCATTTAACACTAAAGCAAAAATATTAAAAACGAATGTGTAACTCGTGATAAAAAAAAAGTATAATACATTCCCAATATTTCTCTGGGCTTTAAAGGAAGAAAGGGAGCGAGAAAGATATGGAGAGAGAGAGAGAGAGAGAGAGAGAGAGAGAGAGAGAGAGAGAGAGAGAGAGAGAGAGAGAGAGAGAGTGAGAGAGAGAGTGAGTGTGTGTGTGTGAGAGAGAGAGAGAGAGAGAGAGAGAGGGAATGTGTGTGAGAGAGAGAGAGAGAGAGAGAGAGAGAGTGTGTGAGAGAGAGGGAGTGTGTGTGAGAGAGAGAGAGAGAGAGAGAGAGAGAGGGAATGTGTGTGAGGGAGAGAGAGAGAGAGAGAGAGAGAGAGAGAGAGAGAGAGAGAGAGAGAGAGAGAGAGAGAGAGAGAGAGAGAGAGAGAAGGAGATAAAGAGGTGAGGGACTTAAAAAATTAAACGGCTTCTCTAAATGAACAATAAAATATTATAAATACATTGCTACAATATTTCAGTGTCTACCTTTTTCATTAAGGGCCACATGTCTTTTATTCCTCTTTTTGGCTTCAACACGATCAGCCTCCAGATTTATAGCATCAAATACTGTTTCAGCCACTTCACTTTGCCATCTGTCTGATATTGTCAGGGGGAAATCTTTGTACTGAGCTTGGTCTTCTTCCGTCAGCTTTAAAATAAAATAAAACGTTTTTCTTAAAATGCACAGATGTAAAATGAACATATAAAACATAAAACCTATATGAGAAATCACGTCTGTAAATTTAAGAAAAGGTAAAAAAAAGACAAGAAAGATGATGGGATATTAAAATATATTTGTAAACTTAAACGGGCATATGGACATAAAAAAGCTTTCAAAGGCTACAGATCCAGCTTTGACAATTTCTTCGACAAATCCAGTTTTCTTCTTAAAACTTTATGAGATTCCGCTTTCTGTTATTCAAAATGCAAACACAAAAAGGAATGGTGGTCATCATCTTTACTTATGCAACACTATTGGACTCCCTAAGTAAAGAGTCAAATGGGCACAATACATAATTTATCATTTTTTCATTTATTTTTTTCACAAAGGCACTTTATACGGAAGAAGCTGTCGTAGAAACTTCGGAAGAGAATTACTTTCTTATAAATTGAAATTTCTAGTGTCCTTTTTTAAAGCCAAAAGCGATTGGAGGGCAACCAGCACCCCTCCCACGCAACGTATCCCCAGGAGACATCTGATAAAATTTGAGATAACCAGGGCAAATTATGTTCTGGTCTTTAGAAAGCACGAGGGGGAGGCAGCCCTACTTCTCTTAGTTTCTGCTCATTTTGAGTTTGGACCTGGTTATTTTGTTATTTCTGTTGGTTTGGGGTTTTATTTATTTATTGATGTTGGTTCATGCTAGTCTTGCATCGTAAAAATTATTTGAATGTATTTTTGCTCATCTTTGATTTAATGTAGCTCTTTACTTTTCTTTGCAACTGTGGTGACGCACATAAAATCCAACATTCAATTTGATTTAATTAGACAGCGTCACCACACAAAACTTCTTTTTTTTTATGGTCAGCAGTGATCATTTGGGACTGAATAAAGACAAGAGATATAATTCATTCTTGAAATCATGAAATGAAGGAGAAAATTTCCTCTGAAGTTGGGAAAACTTCTAGTAACATTCAAGGGGAAAAATGAAATCATATTGTGAGAACGCAATGCCTATTCAGACCCCTGTAGGGGCACGGGTTCTTTAATTCTTTTCATCAAGCATTATGATGACATTTTAACATATCGAAAACGAAAGAGCTTCTAATTTCTAAGGCGCGTAATATGAGGGCTCATCTTGATTTCGTCTTCAAAGGAGAGGTAATAAGGCGATTTGATACACTGCGTCTACTTGGAGTTAATTTCTCTTCAGATCTCTCATGGACTGGGCATCTCAGTAAAATTAGATCCTCTTGCAGCAAGAAGTTAGGAGTTATCGTAAGATGCAAAAGTCTTCTCCCTGATGATTCTATTCTGCCACTTTTCAACTCGTGCATCAGACCTGTCATGGAATCTGCATGTCCTCTCTTAGCTGGCGCACCAAAAAACCACATCACTCCACTCCAACATATTCAAAATAGAGCAGTACATGCAGCAACCTCTGGCAACACGAAAGCTAAAACCCCACAACAAAAGAACGTGTCGATGTGGCGTCCATGTCGGTTTTCTTTAAGTACTGGTATAACCCTCCATCAGAGAAGCTATCGAAGCTTTTTCCTGATAAAGCAAAGCCCTTGCGATCAACTCGCCGAAGTACAGCTCGTCAGGACTACTTTGAGAAGGGTACTCCCGCCAAGAATATCTGAAAACGAGTTTCGCCCAGCGATCGGTTGCCACATGGAATATATTGCCGGCAGAGGTAATCTCGGAAAATCCTTCCCTTGACGGGTTCAAGAGAAGGTATAACACGTACCTCAGTGTCAGAAAATGAGGTAGCTACCAGGACTAGCGGCAAATCATCATCTGTGATGGAGCCGTGAAGCCTGTAACTAAAAAAAATCAGCACATTTGCCAGCAGGAATTTTAGGATCTTAGAATAAAAAAGTAAAAGCTAATATTCCAGTTATGTATTTTAGGGCATAGAACTCAGTCTGACCTTTGTGGGGAAAGGAAATTGGAGAGGCTCCTAAATTCTTGTCGTCAGGACAACTAGCTGAAGAGATAACCACATCTGAGCCAAAGGTGGTTGAAAGTAAGAGTCAATTTCCACATTTTGCACTTTTGGAGTCTCTACCGAATTTTACCTTAGTATGGGTGGGGATAATGTTTAAATTATTGTCTTCAGAACAACTACTTAAATGGGTAATTACGCACACGATTTGAAATTTAACAACTAGAATCGCACTTAAGCCTGAAAAACAATTTTCAACGGAAATTTTCTATCTTCCTAAGGAATAATTGAAGCCTTTCCAATTTAGAAGCACGATAAGAACCGATTTTTCTTATAAGAAAGTAGACAATTGGCGAAATTTTAACCAAGCTTGCCGCCATAGAGATACCCGAAGTGATGATAGGAGATAAGAGCAGAACAGACTCTTTACCTAGTCCTATCTCAAATAATACAGTTCACCCACGAATCATTTATATATTTAATAATGTAAAATAGACGCTGCTATCTGGTATTTTTAAAAGTCGTTATTATGGTTTGCAAGTCGATCGCTCCATTTCTATTACGAATTTTGCAAACTATACGGCGTTTGTTCGAGATGAAAAAATTAAAATGTCCAGAAGGATTTAATCCTATATTAGGTCTTATACATCAATAAAATACATCAATAATATTTTGAATAAATCAGTGCAAAACAAAAAAATTGATTGAAATAGACGTGTTGGGACAAGTGCAGATGGAGCAAAGGTGTGGCCGGGTCAATAAAGAACTTCAAAAATGTTGCCCCACATGTAATACCCACAGCTTTTTAAATGCGGAGACTTTGGCAACAGGTAAGATTCCTGCTGATAGAGGCATTAATTATCGGAAACTTAGGGGGGTGTATTTTTGAAATCTAGGGGAGGGCATTTTTTGTAGTATTTTAATGGGAATACAAAAATGGGGTTTTTCAATGAAAATACCAAAAAAAGGTATTTATAAAAATCTAGCACGCCCCCCCCCCCAAATAACGCTGCCTGCTGACAAAAAGAAAGTTCTGGACGAATAGAAAAAAATTTAAATTTAATCTATGCAGTTTGATATGGACTTCAATATTTTGTTAATTAATGCTGTATTTAAGTTGTGAAACTTTTTATATGACAGGGAATAGCTTTGTTCAAAAACAATACAGGAAATTATTGAGAAACGAATTTAGTTTTATTGATAATTTTTTTCAATTATTTTGTGAAGAGAATTAATTCAATTTAAAATTTCTGAATCGTGCTATGTGTTCACGTTTAATTTCTCGAAGAATGTTTAAATGTTCTGAGACCCTCTGTAGACCTGTAGCAGGTTATCCACCTCCATGATGGATAATACGATAATAATAATAATAATAATTTATTTTTGACCCACTATACAGAAAATGAAGTGGAGTAACACAAGAAAAGAGAAAAAAACATAAATTAACAAACAAAAACACACAAAGAAAAATTTAAAAAAAAACAAAAAAAGAGCAATTAAACCCAATGCGCTGTGGCTACCCGGATAAGTGGGTGGTTACCCACCCAAAGTAGCATAAATGTTCTCTTGAAGACGGCTACTTGGTCTGACAAAACAATTTACAATATCCGGAGCGCCAAAAATCCTCATCATCTTTTGTATTACTGTATCTGCGAGGTAGATACAATTAAAACTTGCAATGTCTAAAATACATATTTCTAATATTGCTAATATCCCCTAGGCGAAACAGGATGTAATTGCCAGCTGGGACCAAAACTGCGTGGTCAAAAAATTTTGAGTACAATTTAGGCGATGCTTTTTTGTTATATCTTCCCCTGTTGGGGACAATTTTGGCGTACCCCAGTTTCAGCTTATGTTTAATGTCACTCAATGCCCGGAAACGAAATAAAGTAAGCGATTTGCAAATATTGATCCCAAGCCATCGGAAAGATTCAACACTTTACAGAAAATGCGCCGCAATCAAGCGGCGTTGCTGAGGATTTTGAATTAAAGACTAAATATTCGCATTTATCAGTGTTGGGGATCCGATTTCCCCATACAGCCGCGATACAAGTAGCACAGACTTCATTAATGTAAACTTTGACCTGCTAACAAGCAGAAGATCATCCACATATGCAATATAGGTGACGTTTGACAACCCTGAAGAGTAAGAAAGCGGTATCATATTAAGAACACTCAATAAACAAGCTTTAAAAATATGAGGTGAAAGCACACTACCCTGACGGACCCCAGATCTAACTGGGATTTTGCCAAAGGTCCGGGAACCCTGCCTCAACTGAATAAATGAATTTTGGTACCAAAACCAAAGTACACAAATAATTGAACTATTCACACCCAAACGTGCCAGAGAAAACCATGCCTGAGAGTGACAAACAGTATCGAAAGCTTTAGATAGGTCTAACGCACAAACGTGAACTTCCGTTTTTCAACGATGAGCTTCTTGTAACACCTTTACAAGTATACGGTGAGCACGTTGGCATCCTATGCGCGACTTATAACTGAACTGATTTGGGTCGTAATCCACCTTATCTTGAATAAATGGGAGCGGTACATATTCAAATAGTTTGCTTAAATTACTCGGTACAGTGATAGGGCGGTAGGATCCACAATTAAGCAGATCCTTCCCTCGCTTCAGAACAGAGGTAACAGTACCACAAAGGAAAGAATCAGGCACTAGTGAGCTACTAACACACATCTGAACAAGTAGTTGCAGATGGCTAATCAACTCGGGAGAATCGATTCTTAAATGTTCAACACAAATTCCATCCAAATCAACAGACTTAGATTTTAGTTTTTTAATGCTTTTCACAACAGACTCAGCACTAATTGGGATAATATCTTTCTGGTGCAGTCTACGCGGAATAACTGAATCAAGCAGTCTAGAAAACCCGGAATGGACTGCATAATTTACTTTACTGAAAATTTTCGAGTAATGACTAACCCATGAATCACCAGGAATTAAACAGGACGAAACAGTCGGGTTTAGCTTACTAGTGTTCACCACTTAACTCCATTGCCGAGGACTTTTCGGAAATTCCTTACCCTTATATCGGACGCTTCGCAAGTAAGATTTGAATTCAGATTTGTTTTTTTTTTTAATATTAAATAAATGACCCGAGGTGGGGCGGCCACACGCATTCCATGTCCGAAGCCACATTTTTGCCCGATTTTTCACAATTTTTAACTGAGGGTCCTCTTTCCATAAAGAACTTTTTGTTTTCGAACAAATACGTGAAACAGGGACAGCAATCGCCTCGGCTTGTTTAAGGCAGGCAACAATCTGAGAATAGTAAAAATTAAGTTGTGATCGAGCATTAGGCGAGAGGACACTGGTACAAAGTAAATGGTAAGGAACTGTCACAGATGAGAGCAGAGTTGCCAAAGTACAGATATATAATGTCCAGTTAGCTTTATTACATTCACGCTTATCATACCATTTCGTGCACCGTACAGAAGATTCACACTGATTCAGGCCAGTAGAATGCGAAACAGAGACGGTAAAAGAGAGGGGGAGGTGATCATAATCTCTTTCTTCATCATGAACCTCGACACTCGAGCATATCACACCAGCCGAGCAAACACAGGGGCCTATATCAAACACATATCCACTATTATGAATATACGAAAAATCTGCACTCTTGGCTACTATCTGATATCCATCTGGCAAAGACTGAAGCACAAGATCAGACCGAGTTGACTCTCTATTTATGTTACAATTTAGGTCTCCCACTATGATCCACTTAAAGCTATGTCTTTCAATATTCCGAAGGAAATTCTTCAGAGAAGACAAAATTTTTGTGAATTTATTAAATGACAAAACTGTTTTTTTATCATGATGTAGGTAAGTATTGATAATCACTAGATCTGCAATTTGAAGGGCAATAAAATTATCGCAAGAGTGTATGCACTGGGGAGAGAAGCACGAAAGTCTATTGCTCACAATACATGCAAGCCCTCCGGAAGGTCTGCCCCTCGTCCGTCTGGCACTGGTTGTATAAACTACATGTTCATCACTTCTGTTTAGTGAGCTGACACTTACAGCCGGCAAAAGATGTTCCTGTAGCAACACGATGTCAAAATCGATCATTTTCTGATTTATTGAATAATCTTTGTCTTTTGTGCCATTTATGTTAAAAGAACACACAGAAAACGTTACTGTTCCAGTCATTTCTTTTTCGAGGCACGCTTAGCTATGGCACTGCAGATTACGCGGCCCTTTAGACTGAATGCAACATGGCCTTCACCACATAGCGCACACTTCGGTTCGGCCAAACATGGTGCATCTTTTGTCGATAAATGCATACCGCTGCAGCGGGAACAGCGGGGAGGGCTGGTGCAATTGGCCTTCATATGATCAGGTGATTGACACTTATAACAGCAACGGGGAGGACGGAGGCACTGAAATACTCGGAAAATTTCATATTCTACCTTAAGTCCGAGACGAAGTGCATTTGTAAGTCCAACAGCATCGTAGAAGAATATCTTAACAGTCAAGGACTGCCCGATGCGCATAGCGTCTACAACTCCTTCACGCCCCTCGAAAAAACTGACGTCATAAGCTAGCGGTATGCCTTTAACTATTCCAACGGGTTTCCGCTCTTGAAGTTTTGCATCGCACTTCAGAACATTAGGTACCGCATCACAAAAGTCCTTTGCAGCAACTGGGTCAATCTGCACTAAAAGTTTATTGCCCGACGGAATGATAGAATGAATGGCTTGGTGTCCCTTGATTTGGTCAATGGCATCGCGACGTTTCACAGGATTGTTAAGCTCGGGAGAAATTCCAGAGATTACTACAGTAGTAGTGGATGTGTTTACATTTGTCTTAAACAAGGCAAGGAGGGAAAATTCAAATCATCAGATGTCACTTTTCGTTTATCTGCTTAAGGGCTCTGTCTAGGGAGCTAATCTTGCTGACTAACCTGGAGTAAGCTACTGTAGGGATAATCGAGACTTCAGTAGGTGAGAGAAAATGACAAAATTGGCAGCAGGGTATTATCAGATTCACAATGACGCAAAAAGTCCGGAATATCTCAAATTTCTCTGCGAAACTAGGTCACCCTGCCGCTTTGGAACAGATTTATTCGGATCTGCTATTCCCCAAAACTCCGCTTCGGCGTCTTTAATGACTATCATCAAAAAATTCCAGTGCATGACTAATTATCGTCACATCATCGATTCCTTCGCAAAAATTTGATTGGAGAAAATTCAGAACAGGCGAATATGCATATTCCACTAACATCTTGCTCACGTTACAGCAATAATAACTGCAATGCCAATTCAAGGTCAAAAAGAGTCCATAGATAGTTAGGTCTATATCCAAACAATTAATCCAAACAATATCCAAACAATAATAACTGTACAATGGAGTATTTGTTTATTTATATACGTTGTGAGTGACTCAGTTTCTTTCATAGTTTGCCTGTTTATCTTCTTTTTGAAATAAAATATAGAATTTAAGAATTTGAATGAAATGAAAATGTTTGCTGTCTTTCTTTTCCTTTGGGTATGTTATTTAAGGACAGGCAAGTGAATTCCAGTGGCTTTGTAAACTAGCATACTTAGCAGATACATTCTTTGTTTTGATTAAATAAAAAAAACAAGTTTTTTAAACTGAAAGTAAGGAGCGACATTAAAACTTAAAACAAACAGAAATTATTCCATATATGAAAGGGCTGTCTTTACGCTAAATTTTGACTCCGTCTCACAACTTTATTTTTTAAAACAATAAAAAAATTTAGCGTAAAGAGCGAGGCGTTGAGGAGGGGACAGCCCCTTTCATATACGGAATAACTTCTGTTCGTTTTAAGTTTACTTTCAGTTAAAAATACTTGTTTTTTTTAATTTAATTTCTGATCGTTTTTTAGTTAATGCAGCTTTTATTTTGGCTTACCGTCACTGAATAAGTAAAACAAAATTTGCATATTTATTTTACTTTTCTTGTGCTAAATGGCTTTCCAATAAACCAAAACCAATACTATACAGAAATACCAATACAGAAATTATTCTGTGTATGAAAGGGGCTGTCCCCTCCTCAACCCCTCGCTCTTTACGCTAAATTTTTTTATTGTTTAAAAATAGAGCTGTGAGAAAGTCAAACTTTAACGTAAAGAGCGAGGCATTGAGGAGGGGACAGCCCCTTTCATATACGGAATAATTTCTGTTTGTTTTAAGTTTTAACGTCGTTCATTACTTTCAGTTAAAAAAACTTGTTTTTTTTATATTTAATTTTTGAACGTTTTTGAATTAATACAGGTTTTGATTTTGGCTCACCGTACATGAATAATTACAACAAAATGTTCATATTAATTTTACTTTTATTAGGTCAAATGGCTTTTTCAAAACTTGTTTTTTTTCATTTACGAACACTTTTATTAGCAAGAAATATACGTAACTTACGAATTAACTTACGTAACGAACTTCTATATTCATATATTCTTAATACGTATATTAGGGAATTCGCCCCCTAGTCTATACCTTGCTCTTTAAGCTAAATTTCGAATTTTGTTCTTTAAAAATGACCCTTAATCACAAAGGCCGTTAATTAGAGTAAATAGCTCTCATGAAAGTACTAAAACATCTTTGGCTTAAAGAGGGAGGTATTGACTAGGGGGTGAACCCAATCATATACGTAATATTTTCTGTTCGTTTCAAGTTGTGATGTTGCTCCTTACTTTCAGTTGAAAAACTTATTTTTTTTATTTGGTTTCTGGTCTTTTTTTTAAAGAATGCTGGGAAATCTGGCACCCCCTTCATAGCAATGTCCCTTCCCCCATGAAAGTTCCTTCATATAAAGATCCTCTCACATAACCCCCAACCCCCCCCCCTCCCCCACTACCAGAAAAATCCCCCCTGAAAACGTCTTTATACTTCCCAATAACCAATACCATATGTTAACATTGGGTAAAGTTCATAACTTTCAGCCCTCCCCCGAGGACTTCGGGGAATTAAGTCATCCTTAAATACATAGTTATCATATTTTCGACCATTCTGAACAAAATGACTATCTCAAAATTTTGATCGGGTGACTTTGGGAAAAAAATGTGCGTTAGAGGGGGCCTATTTGCCCTCCATTTTTTTGGTCACTTAAAAATGACACTAGAACTTTTAATTTCCTTTCCAATGAGCCCACCCACGATATTCTAGGAGCACTGGGTCGATACGATCACCCCTGGGGAAAAAAAACAAAAAAACAAAAAAACACTCATCCGTGATCTTTCTTCTGGCAAAAAATACAAAATTCCACATTTTTGTAGATAGGAGCTTGAAACCTCTACAGTAGGGTTCTCTGATACTCTGAATATAATGGTGTGATTTTCATTAAGGTTCTATAACTTTTAGGGGGTCTTTTCCCCATTTTTTTAAAATCAGCCAAATTTTCTCAGGCGCGTAACTTTTGATGGGTAGCACTAAACTTGATGAAAGTAATATATTTGAAATCAGCATTAAAATCTGATTCTTTTGATGTATCTATTGGTATCAAAAACCCGTATTCTGGAGTTTCGGTTACCATTGAGCCGGGTCGCTCCTTACTTACAGTTCGTAACCACGAACTGTTTGATATGCCTCAACTTGTAGTAACAAAGAAAGACATTTCAATGCATCGTTACGGTGAGCGCTACGAGCACAAAACCAAATTTATGGCAAGAAAGAGTAAGTAATGGAGAAGCTCATTCATGAGTTAATTCATGAGTTTTAAATAAAGTCAGCTACTAAAACTGATTCTGATGCTCTGAAATGCATGCCACAGTATTTCTGGGCTTGAAAAGTATTCCCCAGAACTAAACAAAAATACTGAATGGACAAGAATTTAGTTTAGCATTAACACAGCATTTATGCCAGAAGGATTATCGCACACGAAAAAGAGCAATTGTTGGAATTGGTTTCCGACAAATTGTTGAGAAATAAACACAAGGAGAGTTCTTTAGCATCGTTTTGGTTACAAATACAATATATTTGGCTGATTTTCGAAAAAGGGGGGAAAGACCCCCTAAAAGTTATAGAACCTTAATGAAATTCACGTCATCATATTCAGCGTATCAAAGAACCCTACTGCAGAGGTTTCAAGCTCCTATCTACAAAAATGTTTAATTTTGCATTTTTTGCCAGAAGAAAGATCACGGGTGCGTGCTTATTTGTTTGTTTGTTTTTTCTTTTCCCCAGGGGTAATCGTATTGACCCAGTGGTCCTAGAATATCGTAAGAGGGCTCATTGGAACGGAAATTAAAAGTTCTAGTGCCCTTTTTAAGTGACCAAAAAAATGGAGGGCAACTAGGCCCCCTACCACGCTCGTTTTTTTTTCAAAGTCACCCAATTAAAATTTTGAGATAGCCATTTTGTTCAGCATAGTCAAAAATCTAATAAATATGTCTTTTAGGATGACTTAATCCCCCACAGTTCCCAGGGGAAGGGCTGCAAGTTATGAACTTTGCCCATTGCTTTCATGTTGTATTGGTTATTGGGAAGTATACAGACATTTTCCGGACGGATAATTTTCGGGTGGGGGGTAGAGGGGAGCTGGAGGAGGGGGTTACTCGGGAAAATCTCTCCGTGGAGGATGTTTCTTTGGGGTAAGGGAAATTTCTATGAAGGGGGCGCCGGTTTTCCAAGCATTATTTAAAAAACGATCAGAAATTAAATTAAAAAAACAAGTTTTTTCAACTGAAAGTAAGAAGCAACATTAGAAATTAAAATGAACAGAAATTATTACGTATATGAGGGGGTTCTCCCCCAAGTCAATACCTTGCTATTTACGCTACAGTTTTTTTTTTTTAGTGCTTTCAAAAGAGCTATCTATTCTAATTCAACGGCCTTTGTGATTCAGGGGTTTTTGAATTAAATTTTTTTTTTAACTTTTAATGTAAAAAGCGTGGTATTGAATAAGGGGATAACCCCATCATATACTTAATAACATATACTTAATAAAAAAAAAACAATAAAAAAAAAACAAGCAATACGGCTCAATAGTAATCGAAAATTTTAAAAACCGAACTTTGATTTCAATAAATGTATCAAAAGAAAGGGCTCATAATGCTGATTATAAATATATTCATTTTATTAAGTTTAGTATTACTCATCAAAGGCTACGAGCCTGAAAAAATTTACTCGATTTTTTAAAGAGGGGGGAAACATCCCCAAAAAGTGAAAGAATCTTAGTAAAAATCACACCGTCAGATTCAGCGTATCAGAAAACCCTATAACATAGGTTTCAAGTTCTTATCTGCAAAAATCTGCAACTTTGTATTTTTTGCCAGAAGAAAAATATACGAATATAGAAAATTCGTTACGTAAGTTAATTTGTAAATTACGTCAGAACCAAATTTAGAGACAGCCACTTAGCAAAAGAAAAGTAAAATTTTTTATGCAAATTTTGTTTACTTATTCAATGACGGTGAGCCAAAATCAAAGCTGCATTAACTAAAAAACGATCAGAAATTACATAAAAAAACAAGTTTTTTAAACTGAAAGTAAGGAGCGACATTAAATATTAAAACGAACAGAAATTATTCCGTATATGAAAGGGGCTGTCCCCTCCTCAATGCCTCACTCTTTACGCTAAAGCTTGACTCTGTCTGACAACTTTATTTTTTAAAACAATAAAAAAACTTTAGCGTAAAGAGCGAGGTGTTGAGGAGGGGACAGCCCCTTTCATATACGGAATAATTTCTGTTCTTTTTAAGTTTTAATGTCGCTCCTTACTTTCAGTTTAAAAAACTTGTTTTTTTTTTATTTAATAAGATTAAAATTAACAACTACAAGCCAAGCTTCTTGGGTTTAGTAACCGCTTTACGTTTGTAATAGTTTTTTTTTTTAGTATCAATAAATTGATTGATTGACTGATTGATTGAACAACCAAATTATATCGATATGTCATCTGAAGACAAACAATTTCATCCTTCTCATTGAGCCAAATATTTGTTATTCGTAAAATAGCTTTTATTTGTATTTTATCAAGAATAATTTCATTTCTTTTTTATTATTACTTTGTGAATGTACCAGAAAAAGAAAAAATATTTTCCTTGTTATTGACATAAATCCATTTTTTTTTAGCGTCATGAAAATGACGCTAAAATGACGCTTTTTTTTTGTGGAGTTGATGTCCCCTGAATGGTTAGTTTGTTTTATGGTGGTTTTCTCTGCGCTATGACTCCCAGGCCTCAGGTATGATTATCATTTTTTATTGGTGAAACTTGTATAGTTCACTAAGGAGTAGCATTCATGAAGATAGGTTAAATTTTATTGCTTTCGCACCATTTTATTACAGTCTAATAATTACAGTCTGTTTCGACGACAGGAATTCGCTTATAGTATTTTTTTTTTTTTTTTTTTTTTTTTTTTTTTTTTTTTTTTTTTTTTGAGTCTATTTAATATAATTAATTTATTTAGTTTATTTATTCTAATTTTTTCTATAGTTTCTATTTTATTTATATTTTCTTTTCTTCTCCTTCATATGTGAGTAAGTGATCATTTTAAATTTTCTTTTGTTTTTTATCCTTGAGTATGTAATTCATATTGAGTATGTTTTTTATCCTTGAGTATGTAATTCATATGTCTTCCCTCTTTGTACAGGCCAATGAGCCTTTGAGGGATTTATAACATCTAATATTGTATGTGTATTTAATGAAGAATAAAACTTATCTTATCTTATCTTATCTTAACAGAAAGGAATACATACAACAATACTTTTTAAATACATATTTTTAAAATGTCTGAAAACAGTGGCACATTAAGATAGCAGAACACAGAGGGGCAAGAAGAGGTCCCTATGAAGCTTAGAAAAAAATAAAACATGGACACAAACAAATATGTAGTGATTCCAGATCGAGTAAAAGGCAAGGGAATGGCCACTTTCCACCCCATAGTGTATATTTCATAGCGCCATGTATGCCTTACAGTTCTGTCACCTATGGTGGCACGCGCCAACTTGTGTACGTTATTTCTGAAAGGCAAACGCCCCTCGCTAAAGCGGTAACTTCCGAACGATTAAATCCCTGGAGGGGATAGAGGATTGGATGTCTGCATCCTGAATTTTCACAAATCATGTACTCTTGGAGTCAGGACAAAGAAAAAATTTGTCTGGAATAAGTTAACACTGGTCACTTCATCCTTTGAAGAATTCGTGAATACCAATACTGAATATTTCTTTAATTGCAAAAAAAGTAGAAAAGTTTTAGCTAAATCTCCTTAGTGAAAACTTGACCTAACTGACAGTCCCTAAATCTCATTTCTTTAAAACGTGGAATTACAATTGTTCAGATTTGAATACTTGACTAAAGCCTTTTTACAATACCTTTATGCCCTTAGTATCCTCTTCATCAAAAGACCCAATGTCAAAGGCATCAGCAGCATTTACTTCCCCTCTCGGGGGTATAAGTGGGGGTTGACACTTTTGAGTATAGACGGCAACCCAGTCAACTCCTTGAAAGAATGGATGTTCCTTGACTTCATCAGCCCTAAAATAGAAAATAAATCGGGTTAAACGATAAAGTTTGGATAAAACGTCAATAAAGGCATATATCCTATATATGCGGACCTATACACACCAGTATAGACAATCTCTATAAAATTGTTTCAAAGAAATCTAAATGGAAAATATCGACCGAAATATTTACTTCTGTTTCGCAGTTAATAGCGAAATTAATGAAATCTGAAAAATCTATTTTTAATGTTTTATTGCAGTGTTAAACAAACACAACTTAAAAACAATAGGGAAATTTTTTTTCCAAGACAGTGCAATTTAAATCGGCGAATATTTCGGCCGTATGTCCATTAAAGAAATATTTTTTCTTAATGTTGTGCTGCAGACGGCCCTTGGACATGGGGCCGCAATATTCACCGATTTAAATTGCACTGTCTTGGAAAAAATTTCCCTATTGTTTTTAAGTTGTGTTTGTTTGATATGGAAAGGCAGTGTGGTCTTCGTCAATTTTTGCAGTGTTCCATCTCATTAATCTTACAAACATTATAACACCATCAAAAATGTAACATACATTATTTCTGACTTGTTTCAGGATTTATACTCCCAATGATTGTGGACATCTCTATGTTAAAGGGGGGCAAAAAGTGAGCTTTATGAATTGTCTTTTAGGTCCTTAGATACACAGATTCTTTTTTTTCTTTATGACAAAATTGATAGCGCCAAGCTGCTAAAATTAGAGCCTGAGATGGCGCTAGTTAAAATTTACCTAACTTTCCCTAGACTTGTGTCTAGGGAAAGTTGTTATTCCAAAAGGAGGTTCAGCGTATCACGAAGCTGTTCTTTAAATACTCAGTGTAGGGTTTCTTCTCTTGTAGATAGTCCAACCGAACTTTGTTTCTTCGGTTTACCATATTGGCCTGGCAAACAATGTTACAGCTACAGATAAGTAATCAATGGAAGGGATGTACTTGTAGAACGCAGCTAGTGATTCCACGTCATGATCTCTCACTGAGAAGTTGTAAAGTTAGCCGATTAGAGCTACAACACACCCTTGAAGGTCGTCATTTGGATGTCCTGGAGTGGTGCCAGTAGGGTTTCAGGGTGTCACTGCAAAAGCAGGCATCCGTATTTGGCAACAGGTTCAACGCGAGACTTATACAAAGGGATAATCAAGCTGAACGGTAACATGTGTTTAGAACGAAGAATCGTACACAACTATCTGCACAGAAGGATCAAAACCGATCGATATGTAAAACCCAAGAGCGATCTTAGGAGAATTGGGTTCTCAACAGACGAAGTTTGTCAACTCTCTTGCAGTTCTACGCTTGAAAATAAAGTCAGGAAGTTGACGCAAGACATCCGATTGGGGGATTAGTAGCACCTTACTCTTGAATGCCTTGACATTGACCATCCAAGTATCTGACCACTTTTCTATCTCCAAAGGATCCGGTTGTAGGGATAGGGAAACTTGTACAGGGTCTTATTGTTTATGGACAGCTGCATGGACCATGGTATTGTCAGTTAAATGGAATAGTGATTTAAAAAGATTATTCTCTATGTCGCTGATGTACACCAAGGAAAGTGTGGGTCTAAGGGTACTATCCCGAGGAATTCAAGATTTTACTAGAAACTCAATAGAAACAATAATTGTCATCTACATTGTGCATAAACTAATACTTATATTTTTAGCCTTCCCCCTCCCCCCTTACACACAAACTTACTGAATAAATGAACTAGGATTTAAAATAAAATAAAATACTATTATAGTGTCCCAAATTATAAACTAATACCCATGTATTCAAAATACATCATGATCATGATTGTATTCTTAATGTCTTAATTTAAACGTTTGTCAATCTAAATAAAAAACCTTCTTCTTTCAAGTAAATGAATTTTTGGCATTTTAACATGGACGTAATTGAAATAAAGAAGTAAGATATTCATTCATAAATGATGCATCGAAAGATTCCTAATAGTCCCTTTGAGGCAAATAGCCTATGAGATAGAGAAACATATTTTTTGTGTTGTATGAAATAGACATAACACGCCACAACTACACGAATTTGAAACAGGTTTGAATTAATCTTAATTTGTAAAATCTGAGGTTTAATACAATGTCCAAAATTCTTTGGATCCGAAATGAAGTTTTCTGAAAACATTGAGATTTTTTTTCCAAGCTACTTAGCTACCAGGAAGTAAGGAGACTCTGTCAGAATTAGCTATCTGAATAATCAAAAATATGTAAACTGAAATTTTACCATTAATATTTCAATAAAAATCAATAATTTCAACATAGTACTAGCGTTCAACTTTCTGGGGCCCTCATTCCGTGTTTTTTCTGTTTTCACTATTTTTTTTAATAAATTTGTCATTTTGGTAAATTTTTGTCACCCTTGTCAACTTGTCCCCCCCCCCCCCCAAGATTTTTCCCTAGATCCACCTTTGCCTGCTGTTTTAATCTACTTTCATTTTAATTTTCCAAAAAGATATTCAAGTCCGAAACTAATCAAACAGTTCGTGGTAACGAACTGTAAGTAAGGAGTGACCCGGCTCAATAGTAACCGAAACTCTAAAAAACGGAATTTTGATACCAATAGATACATAAAAAAGAATCAGATTAAATCAGATTATGTGAGAGGATCTTTCCATGATGGAACTTTCATGGGGGAAGGAACATTGCTATGAAGGGGGCGCCAGATTTCCCAGCATTATTAAAAAAAAGACCAGAAATCAAATTAAGAAAAATAAGTTTTTCAACTGAAAGTAAGGAGCAACATCACAACTTAAAACGAACAGAAAATATTACGTATATGATTGGGTTCACCCCTTAGTCAATACCTCCCTCTTTAAGCCAAAGATGTTTTAGTACTTTCATGAGAGCTATTTATTCTAATTAACGGCCTTTGTTATTAAGGGTCATTTTTAAAGAACAAAATTCGAAATTTAGCTTAAAGAGCAAGGTATTGACTAGGGGACGAATTCCCTAATATATTATAGTAGTGGGGGGTGGGTCGGGGGCTATATGGGAGGATATTTCCATGAAGAAAGTTTTCATGGGGGAAGGGACATTGCTATGAAGGGGGCGCCGGATTTCCCATCATTATTTTAAAAAAATATCAGAAACTAAATAAAAAAAACAAGTTTTTCAACTGAAAGTAAGGAGCAGCATCGAAACTTAAAACGAACAGAAAATATTAGCTATATGATTGGGTTCACCCGCTAGTCAATACCTCGCTCTCTAAGCCAAAAATTATTTAGTACTTTCATAAGAGCTATTTCTAATTAACGGCCTTTGTGATTAAGGGACTTTAGCTAGAACAAAATTCGAACTTTAGCTTAAAGAGCAAGGTATTGACTAGGGGGCGAACCCCTAATATACGTATAAAAATATATGAATATAGAAGTTTACTTTTTGCTGATGACACAACAGCCATTAGCACAGCTAAGACAGCAGAGCTGCCGCAGATTTCCATGAAGGAATCAGTTAATAGAATTACAGCATGGCTGAGGGTAAATAAATTAAGGATTAACATGGCTAAGACTAACTTTATGATTTTCTCACGATCATCAACATTTTACCCACAGATAAAGGAATTAGATATGCCTAATGGCGTCATAAAACGGACTGCGTCTTTTAAATACCTTGGGATTGTAATAGATGAAACTTTATCTTTTAAGGAACATGTAACTTTAACTAGCAAAATTCTGGCAAGAAATCTTGGTATAATGAAGAAACTCCAACATTCTTTTCCCAAGTATGTCCTTCGCCATCTTTATTTTTCTTTAATACACCCGTATATGCTTTATTGTTCAAGTATTTGGCTCTCTACTTTTTCTTCTACCCTAAAACCAATAAGAGTTCTACAAAATCATGCAGTAAGAATTTTAGCCGGTATGTCTCCACGTATGTCTGTTCGAGAAATTTACCCATCTTTAAAAATTTTGCCGGCTGCAGGCCTTCGTGAATTCTATGTATTGTGGTTTATTTTTGGACTGCAGCAGGATGTTCAGACTCGTTGTTTTGGTGATTTATTGTCCATTAGGTCTACTGTTCATTCTCATGATACAAGGGGTAGCGCGGACTTCTGTGTACCTAGAGGTATATCTTCCCTTTCATGTTTTTCTGTTCTTTATAGAGGTACGCGGAAATGGAATAGTTTAAATAGTGATATTAAGACTATTGGTGACCCCAATATTTTTAGAAAAATCATTAAGGAACTGCTTTTTGGTGAATATGAGTTTTGATTGATTAATTGATTTATTTACTGTGGGGGTTTTGTTGATATGATGTTCCCAGAGAATGTATAATATATGATATTATTTTGTATTTATTGTTTAGTGTGTTGGTATTAGTGGTGTCGGTGGCCAAGTGTTCTTTGTTTTAAGGATTTTGTTTTCTCTACCTCCCCCACGGACAAGCTTTGCTTTTTAGGGGAGGCAGAAATAATTTTTTGTTGATATGTTTTTTCAATAAATCGTTCTTCTTCTTAAAAAAAATAAAAACGTTGGTAAATAAAATTAAACAACTTTCGAGAAAGCCATTTAACCAAATAAAGTAAAATTAATATGAAAATTTGGTTTTAATTATTCCTGTACGGTGAGCCAAAATAAAAACCTGCATTAATTCAAAAAACGTTCAAAAATTAAATAAAAAAAGTTTTTTTTAATT
This sequence comes from Artemia sp. Qi Xiang Cuo, assembly GCF_049724085.1. Lineage (NCBI taxonomy): Eukaryota > Metazoa > Arthropoda > Branchiopoda > Anostraca > Artemiidae > Artemia > Artemia sp. Qi Xiang Cuo. The sequence goes on along the minus strand of NC_142796.1, from coordinate 78,860,403 downwards.
GAAAGTAAGGAACGACATTAAAACTTAAAACGAACATAAATTATTCCGTATATGAAGGGGATTATCCCCTCCTCAACGCCTCGCTCTTTAGGCTGAAGTTTGACTTTCTCACAACTCTTATTTTTTTTAAAAAATAAAAAAAAACTTTAGTGTAAATAGCGAGGCGTTGAGGAGGGGACAGCCCCTTTCATATACGGAATAATTTCTGTTCGTTTTAAGTTTTAACGTCGTTCCTTACTTTCAGTTAAAAAAACTTGTTTTTTTTATTTAATTGCCATAAGACTCATTCCAGAGATCTGTCAAGCATTTTCAGAGAGGCGACAACAAGACGTAAACATCCATGTATGTAAAGTAAATTTAACTATGGATTTTGGCGAATAGCTTTTCAGAAACTAGTCAGAGCTAGTTTTAAAAACTAGTTATTAAAAAAAAAGTCTACATACGATTTTACATAAAAATCTATTTTAAATTGGAAGAAATAATGACACAAAACATTAATCATTTTCCGTTTTAACAGATAGTAATGAAGTTTGGATTCTTTAAATAATTAAATAAAAAAAAACAAGTTTTTTTAACTGAAAGTAAGGAACGACGTTAAAACTTAAAACGAACAGAAATTATTCCGTATATGAAAGGGGCTGTCCCCTCCTCAACGCCTCGCTCTTTACACTAAAGTTTTTCATTGTTTAAAAAAAATAGAGTTGTGAGAAAGCCCGTTGATTTTGAATTGAAGTTATCAAGTATTTTGCAGTAGGTTGCATAGGTTGCATCAAGACATGGCTAATTGTAGACAGAGAAAAGCCAAGAACTTTAGCGTAAAGAGCGAGGCGTTGAGGAGGGGATTGCCCCTTTCATATACGGAATAAATTCTGTTCGTTTTAAGTTTTAACGTCGTTCCTTGACTACGGGGTGAACCCAATCATATACGTAATGTTTTCTGTCGTTTTAAGTTTTGATGTTGCTCCTTACTTTCAGTTGAAAAACTTTTTTTATATATATATAATTTCTTATCTTTTTTTTAAATAATGCTGGGAAATCCGGTGCCCCCTTCATAGCAATGCCCCTTCCCCCATGAAAACTTCCTCCGTGGAAAGATCCTCCCCCATAACCCCTGACCCACTCCCCGCCCCCCCACTACCAGAAAAAATCCCTCCTGAAAACGTCTGTATACTTGCCAATAACCAATGCTATATGTTAACATTGGGTAAAGTTCATAACTTTCAGCCCTCCCCCCGAGGACTTTGGGGGATTAAGTCATCCTAGACATAATTATGTCTAGGGGATTAAGACATAATTATCATATTTTTGACCATGCTGAACAAAATGATTGTCTCAAAATTTTGTATCGGGTGACTTTGGGAAAAAATGAGCGTAGGAGGGGGCCTAGTTGCACTCCATTTTTTTGGTCACTTAAAAAGAGCACTAGAACTTTTAATTTCCGTTCGAATGAGCCCTCCTACGATATTCTAGGACCACTAGCTCGATACGATCGCCCCTGGAAAAAAAAAAACAAATAAAAAAACAAACAAACAAATAAACACGCATCCGTGATCTTTCTTCTGGCAAAAAATGCAGAATTCCACATTTTTGTAGCTAGGTGCTTGAAACCTCTGCCGTAGGGTTCTCTTATATGCCGAATATGGTGTGATTTTCATTAAGGTTCTATAATTTTTAGGAGGTCTTTCCCTCATTTTTCGAAAATCAGGCAAATTTTCTCAGACGCGTAACTTTTGATCGGTAGGACTAAACTTGATAAAAGTTATATATTTGAAATTAGCATTAAAATCTGATTCTTTTTATGTATCTATTATTATCAAAATTCCGTTTTCTACAGTTTCGGATACCATTGAGGACATTTATCATTAACAGATTGCTACAGGAGGGAAGCTAGAACACGATGGGCGTGCTGAGATCCCAGCCTTTTTTGAAAGTCAAATTGGTTTTCACCAAAATTAACATTTTCTGAAATGAAAGGGAGAAGAATATATTCAAAAATTTTGCTAAGAGTGCACGAAACAGTAATTGGTCGATAAGAACTAGACTCTGACGAGGTTTTTCCACGCTTCAAAACCGAGGCGACTGTGCCAAAGAGAAAACTGTCGGGAACCATAGAAGTGGATAAACACATCTCAAACAGTAGCTGAAGGTGATCTATCAAAGTTGGGCAAACTACTTTTACATGATAAGCAGAAATTCCGTCTTGATCAACAGAGCTAGATTGCATGTTCTTAATAGCTTGACCAATACCAACAGTAGAAACTGGTGATACATTACTCTGAGAAACACGATTAGGCAAACACGACTCAAGAAGGTTACTAAAAAGCTTTGCAACTTCCAGTTTCACCTTACCGAAAATATCATTATAATACGAAACCCAAGCATAAACTGCTATAGGACTTTCAGAAAAATCACTACTAAGCTTATCCGAATTCAAAACATGAGACCACTCCTTTCTCGACGCAGGAAAATCAAAACCAGATACCCTAGACTACCGCAAACTTTTTTTATAAGTAAGCTTGGTACTATACTTCAGATCGAAGACAGCTCCTCGATTTGGCCGACCGCAAGACACTCATATTCGTAGCCAAAACTTAGCTTTATTCTTTAAAACTTTTAATTCTGGGTCCAAAACCCATTCTGGTTTTCTAGTTTTAACTTTAATCTTTTCTAGAGGAACAGCAGTTGCCTCTGCTTATTTTAAGCACCAAATTATTGTATCATAATATTCATTTAGAAACTGCCTATCATTTGAGAAACGGTCAGTAACTTGAAGCAAATGGTAAGGAACTTTTATAGAACCCAATAACGCAGACAACGTAGTAATATAAACTCCAGTTATTCCTGTAAAACCACTTAGTACTTTGTGTAAATCGTCTAGTAGAATGAGAAGCAACAATTGAAGCAGAGAACGAATTCAGGAGATGGTCAATATCACAATCGTCTTCATGAACAAGAAAGGTTGATATATTAATGTTTGACGGGGAACCTACATGGTCAATATTAGACAAACTTCCAGATTGGTGAATATATGAATAATCAATACTTTTCTCGACTATTTTATAAGCAGAAAAAGCACCAAGGACTATATCGGATTAAACTGACTGACTTGTAATATCTGTGTTGAAGTCACCAACTACTATGAAATCATAACCAGTCGATAAACAGACGCAAGAATAGCCTTAAGATTTGCCAAAGCTTTCATATACGCGTTTAAAGAGGAAATAGTTTTTTTGTTACATGGGAGATACACATTTATCAGCACAGTATTACCAAACCGAACCGCAAGGATGAATTTATCACTGTAAAACACACTGGAGAGAGCAAACTCAGGTTATTCTAAGCAATACACGCGAGGCCTCCAGAAGGTCTCAAAAGTGACCTCAGCATTAGTTGTAAAAAGGAAATGATTACAACTTTATTTTACCACGTTAATACTAGTAGAAGTCAGGAGGTGTTCTTGAAGGCATACTATGTCAAACTGGTCACACAATTCATCAATCATATGGTCCTTTAAACGAGTACCATTTATATTAAGCCGAAACAATCGAAACAGACACAATCATTTCTTCTTGGCAATGATATCTCTCAGCACTTTGTATCCAAAACTAAAGGAGGCATGATGTTCACCATAATTGGCACATCTTGCACCAAGCTGGCAGGGAGAATCCTTGGTGGAAATATGAGGGCCCGCACAGCGTGCACACTTCGCAACCAAACTTGCACAATCAGCTACTTTATGGTTTGGCGAACGGCATTTTAGACAGCACCAAGGTGCCGACAGATATTCTTTCACTGATAAATATTCCTATCCAAGTTTAACACAATTTTGCATAGCCTTGGCTTTTGACACGAGTAGAGGGGGTCCGACTCGTGACAGGACCACGTGGTTTATGGCTTTCTCAGTGAGAATGAAAAAACAGGAATTTTCTCACTTGGAAAAACAGGAATTTTGTCACATTTATGGTTGTTTTCATGGATGGTTATGTGTGTTGTTCGATTTATTTGATGTTTTTCTCGGATGTCAAAATCAAATTATGAATGTTTTATCGTTTTTATTAGTGAGAATTTGAAAAACAGGAACTTTCTCACATTTATGTCTGTTTCATGGATGGTTATGTGTGTTGTTTAATTTATTTGATGTTTTTTATTTCTGTTTTATGGATGATCCAGAAATAGTATTTGATGTTGATGTTCAAGTCTAATGTTATGACTTTCCCGGAAACAGTTAGATCACGTGTTTCCTTCTCAGCCAATCAGCGAGTCGGATACATCCTCCTTCTCAGCCAATCAGAGACGTGCTTACATATGGTTTCCCCGTTACATAACAATTCGCCCTTGAGATTTCGTATATAACGGGCATGCAATGTGATTAAATTATCAGAAAGTATTGTGACACAATGGATAGAACACATGAAATTATTGATGAATTTGAAGCCTTGGCAGCCACAATTAGCAATGTAAGTTCTGTTTTCATTTTTATTTTCAAATAAAATTGTTTTCCGTGGTCACCCTCTACCATATTCGGGTAAACCCCCCCCCGATACAAACGGCCTTATATGATGTTTATACCCGATAAAAAGCGTAAAATACGCTCTTTTTCGTTACGTAAACCCCCTCCTTCCGTCCCCCTCTGTTTACGACCATAATTCTGTTTTTGATAAATTCCATATCTTATCTAAATGCAACTGTCAACTTTCTGTCATTCCCTTAATATACTGTCCGCTATGGCTTGACTTACAGATTTCTCGCAACGATTTAAATAGCTGATAATTACTGACACCCCTTTAAAGTACATCCGGCTTTGATAAATATATAAGAATTTGGATAGCGGCTTAGCCAAAGGGTTTCTCTGAGAAAGTTAGTTTCGCGTGAAAAGAGACATTATTGTTAATTAACCTTGTGTGCTTACAGGCTTTGCGTAATTCTATGTGGTATGGAACCATGGAATTGAGTTATTTCCAAAATTAATGCCTAACAATATTTTTAGGACATTGGCGAAAGGGGGAGGGGGCAATGCCTCAAGTCTATCGCCATCATTGTAAGGTGAAAACAAACTGCTTCTTCGCGTGAAAAGTAAGGGGAGTGGGTTTAAGAAAAAGATACATTGCTTTATTATGCGTAAATTGAATAGCATTTTTACCATATCTTTCGGTGGGGGGAGGGGATATTTTTCCATGTCTTTTCCCAGGGTTATTTTCCGTCGGGGTTATTTTCCGTGGGCTGTTTTTGTCGGGGTGTGTGATAAATATACAAAATAGGCCGGAGTTTGAACGGCTCCGTGAGTCTTATTTAAAATATTAACACTTACCCAATATTGTTCGGGTGGGGGAGGGTATATTTTTCAATGTCTTGTCGCCGGGATTTTGTCGGGGGGGGTGATTGGCCGTGGGGTGTTTTTCTGGGGGTGTGATAAATATATAAACTAGGCCGGCTTTTGAACGGCTCAGTGAGTCGTAATTCTTCTTTCTCATATTCAAAAAAGGATGAAATTAGTATATTTCACGAAATTTTTTTTTACGTTTTGCTTTCTTAGTGATAAATGTTTTGTCTAAACAAAATTACATGGATGATGATAATAACTTTCTTTCTGTAAAAAAGGGGCAAATTATTTCAATACTAATTTTTTCTCTTCTTTTTAAGGCAAATTGTGAAGAATGCGTGACCCCTTTATCCAAGAAAGTGAGGGTTAATAATTTGGACCCTACGATGGCTACTGTCCGGCAATTTGATAGCTGGCCGAAGCCTCCAAAACAAGTGCAATCATCAGTACAAGAATATAACGCCGCCGACCCGTCCAACTTCCATCATACGGTGCCTGGTCCTTCAAGAGCTACCCCACTTATGCACGGTCAAGAAGTGGTCCTCCAGCATGCACTACCTGGTCCTTCGGATGCCCAAGTGCAGCCGGGATATGCAAATGTAAGCAATTTTTTCCTACCTTTCTATTTCTTCATTTTTCAGTCCTTTTCAATCCCAATATAAACTTATCTCTGTGAGATATTAACCCCTATTACATATCTAAATGTAATTTTTTGCAAAGAAACTACTCTTTTCTAATATGTGCTACCGCGTCATCTCTCTTACATAAAAATATTTTTTGGTCAGTTTCGAGTTTACTCCTTGAGACTCTTTTTCTCAAAAAATGCCATTTTTGCTAGAATAATACATTTTTATGTGAAATCTACGTACAAATTTTATTTAATCACTGTACAATTCTGTCCGAGATATTAAAGGACATTGCCCCCCCCTTTTAAATCAGGTCACTGTTATCGCATACATTCAGCAGTCTGCTGAAACGGCTCGTAGTGAAGCCGAAAAGGAATACTATATCCCGGATATAATTTCCTCATAGAAAACTGCCTTTTCGATATAAACTGCTGTTTTATTTAAACACAATTTTCTATGAGGATGCTATCAAGTAAAGACCACGTTTTTTCAAAAGCTGATTAGTTTCTACCCATTTCCTCCATCTTTTCGCTTTTCGCTTTTTTTCAACACTATAAAATTAAAATTTAATAGATTTTAAAAGATGTTTTTCCCCCACTCAATTTGTGTTGGACAGAGATTATAGCATTGCAATCTCTTACACATATTCCTAATTATAATTTGCGTAACGAATGTCTAGATCAACTTTGCATGATTTTGCATGGAGAGACATTCCTGAATAAGAATTAACGGTTCTCGAATTTAATTGTACTGTTTCCCAGAGAATACGCTTGGAAACAGAGCAGACATGCGATTAAAAATAATCTAGGCTCATTTGGAGTCATAGACAACCTGTACGGGGAGTAGGCGAAACAACTTATGCCGCCTAACAATCCGGTTTTTTGGGACTTTATGTAAATACCCAGAGCCCGGACGGCGCCAAGGGGTCCGGGGTGGGCGGGGAGGACAAGGTTCGGGAAGCGCCGGGGGGATGCGCCACGGGTCAGGGAAGTGCCCCTGGGATGCGCTGTGGCTCCGAAAAGCACCACGGATGGTCCGGGACGCGCTGTGGGGCAAGGTTAGGGGGGGGCGCTGGGGGGGGGAGCGCCGAAAAAAAAAATTTGAACACTTTGAAAATAAACGAACAAATTGTTGCCTTCTATGTCATATCTTAGATTATCTTCAGTTGAATTAACCAAATGTTATTAAGCAATAATAATCCAAATTTTAACTGTAGGGATGATTTGAACACTCTGAAAATAAGCTATTTTTTCATTTATAGATTGGACGAGCATTGGTCCCATATTCACCGTCCAGTGAAGAAGGGGAAGGAGAGGAGGCACACGTGGAGTCCCCCAGCAATTCACTATGGGATGATTTACATCAAATTCCAGATAATATTGACGACTTTTTAGGTGATTTTTTAAATGTAGATAATAGCGCAGTTGAGCTGGGTAATGTAGATAATTCAGATTCAGATTTAGCATTACTAAGTCCAAACACTAGGCAAATTTTAGATGATTTTGTCGGTGGATTGAGGGGAAACCCGTCCCCCTCAGATTACATGAACATTTCCCCACTTCAATCGAATGAAGCGGCTTCCCATAGCCCTATTATTGAACAACTAGGGGGAGGGGGTAATATACAAGAGGGAGAGGAGGATACAACTCTCCCAGACTTTCAGCTGTCCAACAGAATTTTAAATAATATAGTTGTTTTCACTGCAACGTTTGGTGATCCCTTTAATACACTAATGGGGGGAAAATTTGTTTATGATCCTATAGAAATTGTACACAACTATGTAGACAAAATGCGTGCACGTCTGGAGAACCAAAGTCAATTGTGGGGGGGTAGGGATTCAATTAAGGTCTCCTTTGTTTTAAAGGTTTTTTATTTGAATGAGGGGAAAAGCGAAGTGTATTATCATTTTATAAATTCCGAGATGCGTTTGGTTTATTCAAATTTAGAACATTTTGAGGGGGTTTTCATAGATTGGGTCGATCAAATTATAACGCATCTCGAGAACTTTAATGAAAACAGTAGTGGCTCTCTAGTTCTTTTTGTTGAAAATTTAAGCATAAATATATGTAAATTTAAGAAAGATTTTATTTTAAGAGGGGTGGGGAGAGGTCAGTAGTTTTAAATTATAATCCAGATGTAGAGGGTTGTAAAGGTGTCCAGAAGATCTGTTTTGAAACAGATCAAAAGTGTTTCCGATTTATTTTCCTCATATCAGCATACGAGCCTCTAGATCAGGACGCTACCAAGAAGAATTTAGATCACTCGGCTATACATGAGAAGGAGGGCTACGTTTTCTCATTTTAGATTTTTCGTGCCTAAAAGAAAAATATCCAGCAACGCTAATATCTATTGATGATTTTGAAAGGGATTATGCCATCTTAAATATTGGCGTTACTATGGTAAAATATGAATCTTACTTTGAAGATGAGACTCACTTTAAGAAGAAATAGGTGCTTTTCCCCGTAAGGAGTCCCTTAGTCGATTTGGTTAAACACTGGGTTTGGTTGTTTTACACACCACCTAGTCAACCAAACACAATCGGTCATTTTTACCCTATCAATGACATCAGTAGAAGTATGGGGGAGGGTATGAAAAGGGGGGAACGTTTCTACTGTCCAACATGCTTGTCACAATTCCGTAGTGATATTAAACTACGGGATCATATGAAGCATTGTAGACGCCACGGCTACCAGACAGTGGAAACGGTTTCAGGGGATAGGGGCATTCTACGTTTCAAAAATTTTCAAAACACCCTTCTCCAGTGCAACAAAATATCTTTGGATTGTGAAGCTAAGCTGGTGGAGGTGAATGACCCCCAATTTCCAAACCGAGTCAAAGAATATCTGGCCATTGCAGTGTCCAACGCCCACGCGCAAAGAGATAATTCTAACACCATGCAATTGTTAGAAATAGTAGAAACATGGGATGAGGGGGAGTGCATAGACAAGGCGCTGACTCAACTGATTGGCACGGCTAATGGTGCTATTTCTCGTTTGAGAAATACACATTATCCAATGGTGTTGTCTGCAGAGGATCGTCTCGTGATTAAAAATCAAACAATATGTTGGGTATGTAAGGGAGAGTTTGCAGAGGTGGATAAGGGGGCTAAAGGGAAACGTGGGGGGAGGGGGAAAGTCAGAGACCATGACCATTTGTGGCAGGAAATATCCTCGGGGGGTAGTAATTTTAGAGGGGTTGCGCATCAATCGTGTAATTTAAATGTTAGCCAGCAGTTTTTTATCCCTGTTTTTATTCATAATTCCAATTATGATTTAAAATTTATTTTACCGGCACGGGCACGTATGTAGAGGGAGGAAGGGGGAGTAGATTGTCCATGGGTAAATAGTTCATTTACCTACAACATAAGTCCCAAATCAGCTGAGAAGTTATTGCTTCTCGAACTGAAATGGCAGGCAATGGATAATTGGCGTATGTGCTGGAATAAAATCAGGTTTGTAGATTCCTTTAGTTTTTTCCCCAAGGCATTGAGTCAATTGATTCAAGTGAAAAAAAGCGACAATTTTGATAGCTTTCCCTTGCTTAAACAGCACTTTCCAGACAGTGAAATGTATGACCTGTTGACCTGCAAAGGTATATATGCATGCGACTATTACTGTTCTGGCGCACGCTTCAGGGAGGAGAAACTACCTCCAATTGAATCTTTTTACAATTCATTGACCATCAGTGAATGCACAGCCGAGGAGTATGAGTTTTCCAAGAAGGTGTGGTCCAAGGGGTATTGTAAAAATGGGTGGTATTATTGTAGACTGTACTTGGCCAGTGACGTTCTAACTCTGTTGGATATAATCTGTAAGAACACAGACCAGATCTATTCAGAGTTCGTGTTAGATATTGGCTATTATTTTTCCACACCCATTGTAGTGATTTATTTACTTATAACAATTAGCAGGTCGTAAATAGGCACCATCCCCGCTGTTGATCTGCACCTGTTTATCGCGATCTCAATGAGGGGGGGGGTATGATGTCTATGGGGACCGGGTCTTGTCGGCTGATCTAAGTGGCCCCAGCACCGGTGCAAAGTCATATGCAGTGTTCTTGGACATGAGCTCATTTTACCCCTCGGCAATGTCCCACTACTCTTTGCCGTGTGGGAACTATCAATGGCTTGAGAATCCTTGTGAGTTCCCCGACATTACCACCGTCGAGGACACTGGGCCACAAGGATGGTTCTTGGAAGTTGACGGTCACATTCCGCTGGCGCTTCACGACTCAGTCAAAGATTTTGTCTTTCCCTGTATCAATCGACCCGTGAGCAGGGGCTCTCTGAGCCCCTACAATCGATCATTGGTTGAGGATATGGGGATGCACTGGACTCCCTCCAAACAGAAATTGATTGCTGATTTGGACCCTAAGGAGAATATCGTTGTTCACCATGTGCTTTTGCACTGGATGGTGAGCAATGGCTTCAAAATCACTAAAATACACAGGGTCCTACAGTTCAATCAGCGACCCTACTTGAAAACGTTTATCGACATCTTTGTCGATAAACGCTCTAAAGCAAATTCAATGGTGGAGAAGGAAATGTATAAGCTCATCCTAAATTCAGCGTTTGGCAAAATGTGTGAAAGCGTTCGTAATGGATCTCGCTCTGACGTTGTGACTGACCCTCTAGAGTGTGCACGAATTATTGCCGACTCCAATTTTACATCGTTCACGAGCATAGAGGCCGGCATGGTTCTTCTACACAGGCAAAAGCGAAATTTGGTACTGAACAAGAATATCGCAGGCGGTAGTTCAGTACTTTAAATTTCAAAAAAGCTCATGGTGTCATTCTTTTACAATGTGTGCAAGGTGCAATGGCCACGGGAGGGGGAGGTTAAAGTTTACTATGGTGATACAGATTTTCTGCTGTTAAAGGTAAATGGGACTGAATATTTATTGGGTGATTTGCAAAATGGGGTGCACATCAGCTCGCGGATGGATTTCACCAACTGGAATCCATCACTCTACCCCGAGCTGGTGAAACGTCAAGCCCCCAACCAACTATTAAAATTAAAATCAGAGACGGGGAGTGATTTGATATCCGGGGGGTGTTCCCGGGCCCTAAATTCTATTGCGTTGAAACACATAGTGGGGATGAAAAGAAGGCATGTAAATGGGTGCCTATACATTTTTTAAAGAGCAATTTTAACATGAGTGTCTACAGAGAGTTCGTAAAAAGTAGCCTAGTGCCGAGAGCACAAGTGCTTGGAATTCGCTCTTTACAATATAGTAATTATACTGTGAGAGTGGAAAAGAATGCAATGTCATGTATATCCGACAAAGTCTATGTGCTCGAGAATGGTGAGACCGTCCTACCTCATGGCCGCTATCGTATTTCAGACCGAGTTGAATTCATAGACTATCGCAATCAACTTGGTCTGGATAAATTAACCTAATCTGACTAACCACCACTCAACCTGTATATAAATTAACTAACCTACTCTACCCCAACCACGACCCCATAGCGGTGACGACAACTATTCTTTTTCCCCCGCGGCTCCCGGGGGAGGGGGGGTCCTTCCCGCGGCCGCCCAGGGGGGGGGGGGGGATCCCTTCTCGCGGCCGGCCGGCCTTCGGCCCCGCGGTCCCCCGGGGAGGGGGGACCACACACCTTTAAATTCACCATAATCAAGTTCAACTGTGCTACTAGTTCCCGAGTGTGTATTTTCTGTTGTACAAAAAGTGTCAGGTATAGAAAAGTGTTTAAGTTGACAAAAAGTGTCGTATAGAAAAGTGTTGTACAAAAAAGTTTTTAAGGACAATAATTGCTTTATTATAAAGTTTTATCATTGCAGTTCATATTTAACAAATAGAGTTTTATTTTTGACCATAAAATCTTGTCAATTGTTAATGTTTACCAAGTGTTATTTTTATCATTGTTCATGTTGACTACAAATATTTGTACTCATGCAGTGTCGAAATAAATGCTGCCATGAACTATTGTTTTTGTTGTTCTTGAATAGATAGATCCATGGGGAAAATTACTACTTATTCATTGAGCATATACGATTTAGAGCTAGTTGCAGTCCGACTGTTGTCAACAGCAGCTTGTATCAATTCAAAACGCCCATTCAGATCATTTCTGTGTGGTCCCTCAATGTCGGGGAAAACAACACTTTTAGCTGGAATAATTCAAAATTGTAATAAAATGTTTTTGGAAAAGCCGAAAAAAATCTACTATTGCTATAGTATTTGGCAGGAGTCCTATGATAAAATAAAAGCTATTGCCACAACCATACAAATACAATTCATACGAGGACTTGATGTTTTCAATAGTATTGAATCGAACTCGTGGTTGATTATTGATGATTTGTCTGAATCCATTGAACAGTTCTCACAGGAAATGCTACAACTGTTCACCGTTCGCTCCCATCATGAACACATTTCCGTTACTCTGGTTCTACACAATCTGTTTCATCAGAGCAAATGTATGTGAACCCTTGCTTTGAATTGTACAGTCTATATTATCTATCGAGTCGTGCCGTTATATATCTCACTACTAAAAATAAAAAATACCCAAAAAAACCGCGCCCCGAAAATTATTATTTACGAGGAAAAACACGCGACAATCAAGCCCTAACGGTAAAATTTTAATGATAATAAAAAGATCACGCCCGAGGATCTACGTGTAGTCACCGACATTTTCAACAATGAAATTACAGTATATCTTCCGGTGAACAGTAGAAAAGACTATTAGTCGCCATTATGACACTGAAGAAACTACACGAACAAAGGCATCTGTTTTCCGTTTTAAGCACTTCAAAACCATTGCTTAGGAAGGCTATACTCAAACATGGGGTTGACACTGATTTCATTAATCTAATATCTGAACAATGTTTAAATTTAACTGCGGGCAATGTTCAACTGCCAGAAGTTGTTAGACAACAGACAAACCAAAATCGTTCCACTGACCGCGCCTGGGATTTTAAAAAAATGTGGAAAAAAATTAAAATAACACGGCTCCTTCCGGCGGGCGGTAGCTTTTTCACACTTTTACTACCGATAATTGCAGGGCTTGTAAACATTTTTGTCTAGTGAGAATGGCAAAACCCTATAAATTGACACCATTTGAACTTGTCCTCTCGCCCATCGAACATTTTGAAGACAATCTAAGCAAATTCATTAACGATGAGAATATTGCCGATGACAAAAAACTGCTTTTACTTCAAGATGCATTGCGACGTGTGGACAAACATAAACCATATCGTGAGAGACCCGTCACCACAGATCCCTCTAAACAGGAAACATCTCCTCAAGATTCTGCAATGCAATCAAAGGAGAAGGAATTGAATTCGATTGTATTGAAAATTGGAAACCTATTGCCAGTGACCTATCGAGAACAGAGTAAAAGAGTATTATCTTATCTCATGTTGGAAACTGGCGATCAAGTTCAAGTCGAGAGCACAGGTAAACGAATTATAATTCAAGGGAAAAGTTATAATCTAGTTGATTTAATTTGTGATATGGTGACGAATCGTAAAGGACTCATATCCTTTGACGATAATCTATACACCTTTCTGTGTGTATCAAACTTTCCCAAAAGTCTTATTGGCAATAAGCAAATTCTAAAGAAACTAAGAGAATATAGTCCTCCTCCTCCAACACCATCATTTAAAACAGAAGAAGATTCAATATTTGAAGATACTATCAGCAGCAGCAATGATTTTACAACACCTGTGGCTGCTAGTCAAAAGCGAAGACGAATTGATTCGCCCACCAGTGTGCAAAAGGGGAGTGGACATTACACTACGTCTTTACGTTCAAAATGGATGAAGTTTTGAAAGGTGTCAATGAAAATTTTGGCGAAGCGGGGAGTTTAAGTTCCCCCAAAACACTTTCCAAAGCTGTCTTCGGCACCACCACATTGAAAAATTCAAAAGAGTATCTAGAAAATGAACCGAGTTACACACTACATCGGAATCATATGCTTCGCAGTAAACAATATCGACAAACTAAAGCCTTTTCCCCTCTGCATATAATGCAAACGGATCTTTTAACTTTAGACGCACTTCAACAGCGTCACAATGCCCCCTACAAATATATTCTGGTGGCAATCAGTGTCTTTAGTCGCTATGCCTATGCCATTCCACTGCGGTCAAAGAGAGGTGTTGAAGTTGCTTGGGGCATTGAAAGTATTCTAGAACAGGATTCATATAGAAAAATTCAATCGAATCGTGGCAGCTAATTTGTTAATCCCCATGCGAAAAAGGTTCTTTTGAAATATAATACAAAACTTTATCATAGTCACAGCCCAATAAAGGCTGCATTGGCTGAACGATTAATAAGAACGATTCGTCTATTAATTTCAAGATATTGTACCCTGAAAATACACCGGCTTTTATTCATGATTTAGATAAAATCATCTTGATTTATAATCAACGACCCCATCGATCTCTGTCCAACTCTACCCCCACGGATGTTCACTACAATGAAAATACATTTGATGCTTTTCTAAAGCAATACTCCAATGACAATGAGAAGAAGAAAAAGAAGAGGAAGTTTAATGTTGGTGATACTGTTCGAATTAATAGAACCACCAATATTTTTTAAAAAGGGAAATATTTATGGAGCACTGAACTTTTTAAAGTGTCCAAAATCCTGGACACCGATGCCCACGACATATCGACTGCGAGACACCAAAGATGATGAGATTCTCGGAGGTTTTTATGAATATGAACTGCAAAAAGTTAGAAATACTAGTGAAATGTATCAAATTGAAAAGATATTAAAGAGTCGTACACGCCATGGCAAGAGACAGTTGTTGGTTCGCTGGCTAGGATACAACTCAGATTTTGATTCATGGGTCAGTGCTGAAGATATCGACAATGCCCAATGATTTCTATGTGACTTTTATGTCCAATGTTTCAGATCCTCTCTGCAACGAATTGAATAGAACAAGTGATTTTTGGACGAAACTCTTCCCCACCGTCAAATTCGATGGCAATAGAAATTATGAAGTGGCTCTTGTTGACTGTATTCTCAAAAATACCTACGCCATCCTGGGAAAGGATTGAAGATAGGATGTTAAATTTATACCATATGATTGGCTACTACCACTGACAGTTGATCAAGAACAAATTCAAAAAATCAATTGGTTGTATTATCAATATATTGAAATACCATACGAGGACCTCACCTTTATGAATGATTTATGTCGTTCTATTAATAAAAGAATTTCCGCTCGTAAAAAAGGAGCTTTTCATTTCAACTATTCAAAGGAGGAGGGCAAGATCTTCATTAGTTCACCGATTGCCAGCGAAAAGGTTATTCTCAAGGATAATCTAAAGGATGTTCTTGGCTTTAAGCTCAATATACTCAATGATAAAAGTGCCGGAAACACTAATTTGATTTTTGCTGACTACCCACTTGCCTTCTCCACAGACACTTGTATATTTCTCTACGCTTCATTTGTGGACACATCTCGAGTTGGTAATTCAAATGTTCCCCTCCTACGAGTTCTTGAACGAAAAACCAATCAAGAATATATTCACCACTACAATATAAAGTATCTTCAGTATATTCCCTTAAACACTTCCTATTTGGAACTCTGTCAGTGAACACTAAGAATCGAATTGGGCCATCTAATAGCAATTTCAAAGGGTTTGGCTGTGATTACATGCCATTTTCGTCCCATTGTTCAAAAGGAAGATGTCTAATAAAAAAGTGGTATTTACATATCCTGATATTGACAGCTATGTTAAAACTCTTGTCTCAATACAACAGGGTATTGGAAATAACTACTACAAAAGTCGCTCGTCAATGTCTGGCTACGGTCTTGGCATTTGGTTTGCTAAGCTGTTTCGCTCTTCCCTACCACTGGCTAGAAAATATCTTGTACCGACTGCGACAGATTTTGCATCCTGTACACTATACATTTCGGGTTCTGGAAAGGATTTTAAAAAAAAGTGCTTCGGAAAATCTTAGCTCCAGTGCACGCACCCTTTGCGATATATTAAAACAAAATGGCAAAGGTTTAAAAATGTCAAGAAACATTGCAACACTCATCAGTCTCCACTCAGGTCGGAAACGAAAGACATCATCCCTCTTGTCAAAGAAAAGAAGGAAAAAGCCGACAAGTGCTATAAACATTAGAAGAAGAAGAAGTCCCAGGAAGAAAATTGTCAGATCGAAACTAGATTTCTTCTCCTAAAAATGTCCTATCTACCGCATAAGGATTCTCAACCTTGAATCACCAGCTAATTGAATCTATTCAATGCTGAAAATGTTGATGTGAGTGTCAAGCATGGCTACTATGAACAATTTTATCCACAACAACCCCTCCCCGATAATATCCACTTTCAAATTTATTCTAATGAAGACTACTTTATGGACGTGTCATCAAAATTTATAGATTTGCAAATGAAAGTCCGGAAATCCGATAATACAATGCCGATTCGGGGCGATGAAATATCCTATGAAAATTGTATATTACATAATTTATTTCTTCAAATTAGTGTATACATCAATGGCATACTGGTGAGCACAAGCAACAATCTCTCGAATTATACAAGCTATATGCAATTCATGCTGATGACACCCAAGTCATACAAGTAATTGAGTGGCACCTCCAATGGATATGAATATATTACTAATACTGATAGTACAGATGCACTTAAAAATGCTACAACTAGTGAATTACATCTAGTTTGAAAAATATATCATAAAATATTTAATATACCCCAATGAATGCCGCCCAATGTTCAAGTGGATATAAAATTAACGCGTGCACACTCTAATTTCATATTGAAAAAAAAACTTGCTGCCAATCCTGATGTAAGTCTCTTCCTCACCTCGGCAATACTACATGTACGCAAACAACAGGTTATCAGTTAAGTTGCTTTGGCCATGGAAAAACTGAGAGCCAATGGCAACAACATTAAACTACTTGTTCCTCATACAGTCACAAATCAATGTCATATTGCCATGGGCTCACGTACATTCACCGATTTATCCTTTATCAAAGGCGAAATTCCGTGAAAACTGGCTTTGGCTTTTGTAAAAAGCACCAGTGCAATAGGAACATGAACTGAATATCCGTATAAATTCGAGATGTTTGGACTTTCGTCTCTTATGTACAAAGTAAACGGCATCCCACTCTACAATGTATCTTTTGATAAATCCTATAAAAAACTGTACGAGTTGACCATGCAAACCCTAAACCATGACTCTCAACTATTTGAAAACGGTATAACCGAAGATATGTTTGCTAAAACACATGGTATCATTGTACTGGATTTGTCGGGTACACAGGATATGAGTATAGTACGTACGGGGAGTGTGCGTTTAGAGTTAACATTTGCCGACCCATTGGCTGAGAGTATTGCACTAATCTCACTAAATCAATATGAAACCTATTGGGAAATCACTCCCGAAGGGAGTGTTCTACTAGACTTGGCGCCATGAACACCAGTCAAATAATCAATGTATTTAATATGGACCCCAACATGTCCCAGTACGAATCCTATTGTCTGCCCTCGGATTATCTTGGAAAAATTCAACGTGTCAACAATACCTTGATTATTGTTAATAGCAGTCCGTCGACTGTGCTGACGGGTCATTGGCTTTGCTTCTTTCAAACAATGAAGACGATTGAATTTTTTGATCCTCTTGGTCTACCCTATACATTCTACACACCTCACATCAGCAACTATACTGAGAGCAGTGGGAAAACTATTATTCAAAATCGAAAGATGGTGCAGGATCTAAGGACTAAAAGCTGTGGCTTCCATGCACTACTATATTTTGTGTTCCGATGTCGTGGCTATACTTACAAGCAGTTTCTCCACATTTATGGAGACAATCCACGTCTGAACGACTTTCTAGTGGAAACCATCCTCTCAGAACTATACAGTATTGATTTTAGTGCCCTAAGAGTAAAGTGCTTAAAAAATGTTTGTGAATTTGTTTATTAATAAAATGTATATATATACAACAATGTCTTTAAATCTTCACTTTAGATTTCTTCATCTTCGATGTATAGGCAACTATCGTGAACCACTAATGCTGGTAAATCATTTGGATTCACTGTATATTTATCTTGATTGACAGCAAAGTTAGGGTCACATTTTCTACAGTACAATGTAACTTCACTCTTGTCATATCTCTTTGTATAGTCAATGATACTATTTACATTCATATTATGAAATTCACGAGTTTCAATCTGTCTATTTGAAGCAGTATCACATACAATGTTTTCAACTGGTGAGTCACATTCGGTAACTACCAAATAAAAATCACTTGGTTAATAGTCAAAGTAGGTAGTGTTATCGCAGGGATAACGTAGAAGCCCAATTTTCTTGATAGCCCGATAATTTAAACTTATGCCAGATCCCTCTTCCCAGAATAATTTAAATCCACGACAATACCAATCTCGTAGAAATAAACTAAACTCACGTTTGGAATTCTTTCCAATCAGAGCAGGGTAAGTATTCTCCCACTGATCACATTTATCATTGTGACAATTGGAGCACAGGTGCCCTCTAGGATGTGAGTCACACACCTCCTCAAGACATGAATTACATCCTTTAATTTGTACTGCATAACCTCTATTTAATTTACAAGGATTACATAATTTACACTTTTCACTAGAGTCATCAATAATTGTACAATGCTCAGATTGATTCCAACTGCCCAGAGTGTACATGCACAATGGACATATATAAAACATTTTTCGGTTTCCGATGTCAACTCACTCACTGCTAAAACGAAACTGATCCTCTTCGATCGATAAATTCAATGAGAGGGACATGGTGGGAGAGAGGAGTAGCTCTGTGACGTTACCCCTTTCGAATGATGGGGGAGCCATCTACATTGAATCCATTGGCAATATTTTCAAAAGTATATCCACAATATGATTCTGCTTTGTTTCAATTAATATATCAATAAATTGAGTATAAGCATTTGAATCACGTTTTTAAAGTTTCATACAATAGTCCAATGGGGGAGAATCACTCCTCATTATATTGTCAATTGTTCCCCGACAAGAGAATATCCTGCGTTTAAGAGATAAATCGAGAAAATCATCATCCAAAATCAAATGTTTTTCCATAAACACTAGATTTGATCTAATTCACTCTTTCTCAAATTTATTAATTTTTCAGTCCTTTCACTCCAACTGCTGACTCTAGACTGAGCCTGATTCGTTAGCCCTAACCAGAAAAGAAAGAGAACATTTTCGATTTCGAAACAATTTTATTGAATAATTACAACAACAACAACAACATCAATAATATAGAGCATGTACAATTAGCGATACTGTTTATTGTCTTCAATATGTTTCACAAAAGCACTTAAAGCACATTGAAGTCTATTCACATGCGCTATATCAAATTTAGCGGCGAAACATAGTTGATCCTCGATTTTAAATTTGCTCAAGGATATCACATATCTCGCATATACTGCACCCCATTCCAGACAAAGCCGTGAACCTTTCGTGATTTCCACCGCAATGTTTGATGCTCTTGTACTATTATCATCAATTCCACTATCAACTTCTAATAGGATAAACATTCCACTCATCGCCATCAACACAAATATATATCCAAATGAGTAGAGTCAAACTGTTTTTCTTCTTCTCACTCCTTGAATTCTATTCACAGACTAATAAAACTCTAACAAAAACTCCTTCCTCATATTCCCTCCGCCGCTACTATGTAACCAAAGCTCGCTGATTGGCTGAGAAGGAAACACGTGATCTAACTGTTTCCAGGAAAGTCATAACATTTGGCTTGAACAACAACATCAAATACTATTTCTGGATCATCCATAAAGCAGACATGAAAAACATCAAATAAATCGAACAATACACATAACCACCCATGAAAACAGACATAAATGTGAGAAAGTTCCTGTTTTTCAAATTCTCACTGACAAAAACCTTAAAACATCCATAATTTGATGTTGACATCCGAGAAAAACATCAAATAAATCAACCATCACACATAACCATCCATGAAAACAACCATAAATGTGAGAAAATTCATGTTTTTTCAAGTGAGAAAATTCCTGTTTTTCATTCTCACTGAGAAAACCATATAACAGACATGAATTGCTGTTGACATCCATAAATGTGACAAAAGTTCCTGTTTTTCAAATTCTCACTGACAAAAACCATTAAACATTCATGAAAAACATCAAATAAATCGAACAACACACATATTCATCCCTGAAAACATCCATAAATTTGACAAAATTCCTGTTTTTCAAATTCACATTGACAAAAAACCATAAACCACTTGGTTCTCGTGCCAATATATGGTGTTAAAAAAAGTTGTAGGTGGCAGCAGGGGTGACTCCTGGGGGTATAAGATAGCTTTCTACTGACACGGAGTCACACAACTCAAGCTTAACCGTGCCAGTGTCACCGAGCCGCATAGCTTCCACCACACCTGGCTATCCTTGAAAGAATGAGAGGTCTAAGTCCTTCGATATTCCTCTGACTATCCCGAAAAACCGCTTAGTGATCACCTTGGATGGATATTCTGCTAAAATCACTGAAATAGAGTCTTTGAATTCTTCAGCAGCAGATTTTTTAACATTGATTAGCCATTTGTCACCTCGCAAACTCAGCTTGGTAACTGCATCATGACAGCTCACTTTATCAAGCACTTCTTTGCGTTTTATCGGGTCATTTAGTGTTTGCGGCACTTTAGAGACAACAACAGTGGTGTGAGAGTCAGTTGACGGCGTCGCATGGGCAGGCAGTGGTGGAAAGTGATTATCATACGAATCGAACTTACTTGAAACAGTCTTTAGGAAGTGTTCCATTCTATTCAATTTCGCGTTCAAACTCGAATAAACCAAAGCAGGGATGACAGGTACATCATTTGGAGAACGAATTACAAACATCGGTAGGTCTATGTCTTCATCGTCACATTTCTCGAATACACTTAACATATCCTTTAGATGGCTTTCCAAAGCCTTCGGCCCCTGTCTTCTCGGAAGCTCAGTCCCAGGTACAGCTGCATCGTAGAGGAGTTTTAAACCGGATTAAATTGCAAATTAATTTTTTTTCTAAATTATATATACATATATATATATATATATATATATATATATATATATATATATATATATATATATATATATGTATATATATATATATATATATATGTATATATATATATATATATATATATATATATATATATATATATATATATATATATATATATATATATATATATATATATATATATATATATATATATATATATATATATATATATATATATATGAAACTCTACAGACAGCTCAACAAACTACGCAACTCCTTGCTCCACAAGGACAAGAAAGACCTTATTGTGAGTGAAGCCGCTGAACTTGAGTAAGTTGCCCAGAAAGAAGACATAGATGCAATATTAAAGATCCTGTGCGAGATAGATGACTAACTTGTGTTGACATCCACACGCCTGAAATCAGTAAGAGGAAAGACTATATACAGTCAGTCTCAATGTGTTGATCTCTGGGAGAAACAATTTAATAAGCTGCTAAACTCAAATCCACCCTACTGCATTGACCCAGTGCTTATTCCCGAAGCTGCAGAAGCTACCCCTGCCCCCGACGGCGCCGAATTTTCTCCTGAGGAGATTAAATCGGCCGCAAGGAAAATGAAAAACATTAAGGGGTCTGGCTCCAGTGCCATCAATTTAGAGATACTTACTACGGGCGGCCACGTAATGATACCTTGGCTGGACATAGTGCTCAGCATAGTAAGGTTTTCTGAAATCCCTCTGTCAGACAGCGCTAAAGGAATCATTGTGCCTGTTTTTTATCACAAGAAAAAGAAGGCGGGCTGCAGCAAGTACCGTGAAGTCATTTTAATCTCAGCTCTTGGAAAGTTGTTTGCAATACAACGGTGGGAACGTGCAATAAGTTTCCTAAATGCCTTACACCACCCCAAACAACTCGGATTCATGCCAGGAAAATTGACAACTGAACAGATTCATACTGCCAGACAGATCGTTGAGAAGACACTAGAATTCAACATGAAGGCTTGCTTTGCTTTTATTGACTTTCGTTCTGGCTCTGACAATATTGAGAGACACTCTTTGGCTAATCTTGAAAGCTGCGGGCCTACCAACCAAGATATTCAGCTTCTTTAAAGAACTATACAGCAGCACAGAAAGCGCCGTCCTTGTTAACGGGAAGCTTTTTTCTTCCCTCCCCATAAAAAATGGTGTACGGAAGGGATGGGCTGCTGCACCTGAGCTGTTTAGCTGCGTCATAGACCACATCTTGAACGAGACAAACCGTGTCCACCCTTTCGGCATAAGCTATGCCGGGAAGACTTTGTCTGATGTTGACTTTGCCGACGATGTAGCCGTCCTCACCGAAAATATCGACCAACTTAAGCCTGTACTCGAGATGCTCTCCTCCACTACCTCCGCAGTTGGGCTGCAAATCAACTGGAAGAAAACGGAGATCATACCCATAGAAAAGACCGCATTGGTGTCACCCTTAACTGTTGTGATCAACGGCCAAGCTGTTGACGTGGTAAGGCAGTTCACCTATCTCGGATCAATTATATCATCAAATGGCACACTTGACGCTGAAATCTCAGCCAGATCAGCCAAGGCAAACTCTGTATTCGGATGGCTTCTGAGAACAATCTTCCACAAACTGCAAATTAATCGCCTTGCAAAAGCCCGTATCTACAACGTCAAAGTCTCAAGCATCATGCTGTACTCTTCTGAGACATGGCTGATAGCCCAGACACAGCTAATAAGGGTCGATGTCATCTAAACTATAAACCTGCGTTGAGTTGAAGGCTTCAAATGGTATGATAAGATCCGCAATACTGAGATCCTGAGGACCTATAAGCCGATGAGCCTCTCCTTCCGTGTAGAAGCTAGTTCTATAAGATGATATAGCCACCTACTCCGCTTCCCGCCAACTACCACTGCAAGGATCATATCGGACTTCCATCCCTCGACTGTCTGGAAACATCATCGAGGGTGGCCGCGCACAAGACGGTCTGATGTTGTAAATCAACGCCTCTTCAGTCGCAACATCGACCCAAATAAGGCCCCATCCTTAGCCCTGGACAGGACTGTTGGAGAGGACTGACAGCACTGTCAATCAGTTCCCTCTACGCTGGCGACCCTGCTGAGCAAGAGCGATAAGTCAAGTCACACACACACACACACATACATATATATATATATATATATATATAGAAAAGTTGAAGCTTAATCTTGGATATAACTAAAAAAATACAAAGACAGCTTATCGGGAAAAAAAATAGAAGACGAAAATATAATTTATTGGTTCTAGTTTATAGTATTTATTAACAATAAAATTAAATAGCAAGTTTACAAAAGGAGGCTTATATTAAGTTCATGCAAAATTAGTGAAAGACATGACTACTGAGTAGCAATAACAAGATGGCTATATAGGGGAATGGGGGAGGTGGTGTCATTGCATAATAAAACGAGTTTTAATATCTTAGATTCTCTAATTTGATGGAAATCAAATATTAAAAAGAACAGATATATTAAAAAAAGAGACTGGACCAATGATTAAATAAAAAACAAATTAAGTTTGAACATTTTAAACAAGATCGTCTAGTATCTATCTCCCTATTGTCCTAAAAGAAAGGATTAAAAATAAAACCGAGATGAAGAATCATTACTCGATGTAAAAATAAGGCTTTGTATCAAACAGTTCGTGGTAACGAACTGTAAGTAAGGAGCGACCCGGCTCAATGGTAACAGATACTGCAGAAAACAGAAGTTTGATACCAATAGATACATAAAAAGAATCAGATTTTAATGTTGATTTCAAATATATAAGTTTCATCAAGTTTAGTCCAACCTATCAAAAGTTACGCGCCTGAGAAAATTTAGCTGATTTTCGAAAAAAGGGGGAAAGACCCCCTAAGAGTTATAGAACCTTAATGAAAATCACACCATCATATTCAGCGTATCAGAGAACCATACTGCAGAGGTTTCAAGCTCCTTTTTACAAAAATGTGGAATTTAGTATTTTTTGCCAGAAGAAAGATCACGGATGCGTGTTTATTTGTTTGTTTGTTGTTTTTTTCCCAGGGTTGATCGTATCGACCCAGTGGTCCTAGAATATCGTGGGAGGGCTCATTCGAACGGAAATTAAAAGTTCTAGTTCCCTTTTTAAGTGACCTAAAAATGGGGGGGGGGGGTAACTAGGCCCCCTCTCATGCTCATTTTTTCCCCAAAGTCACCCGATCCAAAATTTTGAGATAGCCATTTATCTCAAATAGCCAGTAGGGTTTCACGTCCAAGCAGTGAAGTTAATGAAAAGACTCTGTTTAGTATCCGGTTATCAAAATAATGTATCTATTATGTCTCGGGAATGGCTAGGGATGTCAAGTTAAAACTATCAGAGAGTCTTAACGGGAGGATTCAAAACGTCGATTTTAACTCGATTTTAGCTCTAAGCCACAATGGGGTTAATGATCTATTAACACTTTAGTATCAAGGTAACGCAAAAAACAGGTGGACTAGGATCTGGTGTCATGCACCTAGGTTATCAAAACGGCGTATTTACGTTATCTCAAGCTATAAGCACCCGAGTTTTAAAATTATCAGCAACATACAGAAATTGCTTAGGAGATTGAGTTGAAATTTTCAGGGAGTGCTGGGGAGAGCAACAAGTTGATTTAAATTTTTACTTGAGGAGGGGGAGATAGATTGAAAGACACTATGTATATCCAAGTCATCAAAATACCATTCTTCAATATATACGTAACGGCTAAGAGGACAAAGTTTAAATTTCATGTTCTGTTACAAAAGGAAGGGGGGCAAAGGAACTTGAAATTTTAAGGTGGGAGCATCTACTTAAACGTTTTTGCACTATAGGCTCCTATAGGAGTTAAAATCTAGGCAAACTTAAGTAGCAAGGTAGGTCAAAAGGAACTAAGCGTTGTCAGGTTATCAAAATGGAGTTTCTGAAATACATCAAGAGAGCTTAGGCACATCCAGTAGAAACATTCAGGAAGTGAAGAGAGGGGGGGGGTGCGGCTAATGGCGGACAATGACTTTGGGAGAGATAATAGAATCAATTACAAAGAAAGTATTCGTATCCAGATTAACAAAATAGCATATCTGCAATGACTCAAGAACTGCCAGGCGGATGGAGTTGAAAGTTTCAGGAGGAGAGGAACTTTCAAGCAGTGAAGTAAAAGAAAAGACACTATGTGGTTATCAAAATAATGTATCTGCTATTTCCCAGGAATGGCTTGGGACATCAAGTTGGGAGGGGGGAGGGAAAGGGTATAAATTGTTTGGTATCTAATCTGTTTAAACTTTTGGTGCTATAAGCCCCATGGTGGGACTAGGACCTGGTGTCATTCACCCAACCTATCAAAACAGCACAATTGCATTACGTCCGGAACAGCTTGGGGGAATCAAGCTTAAGTTTTAAAAGGGTGGTGGAAAACTTAGTGGAGCTTGAGATTCTAATTGGGAGGAGGGGAAGACATAATAGAAAGAAAACACGAATTCAGGCTATCAAAAGGTCATAATTAAAAGATACTAAGAACTACTTGTGGAGATCAGCCTGCATTTTCAGAGTGCTGGACGAGGAGGAGGCAAATAGAATTCATATTTTTTGTTTAGAGGGAGGGAGGAATATAGAGTCAAATAAATATGTGCCTTTCGTCCTCCAAAAATTTTCAACATTATTAGCACCAGTGGAACTTCGAATTTATTCACGGTGAGGTAGTGAGGTAAATCATTTGACAGTATATTCACCTAGACCATAGAAATGAAGTATTTATAATATCTAGGGAACAACGGGGGGATACAATTAAAACTTTCAAAGAGTGTTTCGGAGGGGTTTCCTAAAATATTGCCCCAAACAAAAAGAATCAACAATTTTCTTAAAAGTTTGAAACTTATATCTGTAAGCTATTGGGTCTAGAAACTCCTCACGTACAGAAAAAAATGCGAACAAAAATATGTTTCACGTGAAAATAGGCCCAAGACCTTTTCCTGATAGCTTGTAGAAGCCGTACAGAAGATAAAACCTAAACAGATTTTTAAATCATACGAAGAATAATCTCAATCTTTATATTATTAATATTACTAATCTCAATTTTTAATAAATATATATTTATAAAAGAACTAGAATTAATAAAAAATCCAAAAACAAGAATTTTTTCAAAATAAATTAAAGAACCATTTTAAAGCCGAAGGTAAGCAGAAATACATTCATCGAAAATTCAAACTTAAAACTACCATAAATCACTATTAATAAACAAATGAAACCCAAAACGAAGAGAAACTACAATGAATTACGTCTCTAGATGTACTGCTATAAAAATACTACTAGGCTATAGATGAATAAATGAATCCTAAAACAACCCAAAATAAAGTGAATAATCAAGTCAAGCTTAAAACGAAGAAAAGTTGATAAAAAAAAACACAGAGCTGCTAAAAGGAGTTTGATTGCGGCCTCCTAAACCTTCGAAAGGCTCGAGTGTCATTTGCACGTTACTGGAAGCAAATATATTGCAAATATTTTCTCTTTTGTAATTATAACGTTGAAAAATCCAACATTCCTGAAACTTGCAGGAACTAATATCATTATGTACTAAACAACAAGTCTGCCTTTATTTGTTCTTTGCAGTTATCTTGATTATTACAGTGATTTTTGCTTTTTGATGTTTTGACAAATAAAAACCACAATGTTCAAAATACATTTCATTTTTAATTATATGGAAACAAACTCAGGGCATTTAGAGGGTTTGAAAGGGAGGAGAGGGACTACCGCTCTTATTTGTGAGTGGTGTAAAGGGAGGAGAGAGACTACCACTCTTATTTATAAGTGGTGTAAAGGGAGGAGAGAGACTACCACTCTTATTTGTGAGTGGTGTAAAGGGAGGAGAGAGACTACTACTCTTATTTGTAAGTGGTGTAAAAGGAGGAGAGGGACTGTTTCTATGTGACGTCAAGACAAATAAAAACACAGTTCAAAATACAAATCATCCCCAGTAAATCAAATACAAGCAAAC
Source organism: Artemia sp. Qi Xiang Cuo (assembly GCF_049724085.1). Classification (NCBI taxonomy): domain Eukaryota; kingdom Metazoa; phylum Arthropoda; class Branchiopoda; order Anostraca; family Artemiidae; genus Artemia; species Artemia sp. Qi Xiang Cuo. The sequence continues at coordinate 78,833,462 of NC_142796.1, read as the reverse complement.
ATAACGCTCTGGCCATTAGAAGGTTTAGTGGACACTTTCGAGTTAATTCCAGATTATTTTAAACTTGGCTCGAATACTCATTTTTATTTCTGTCTTCGGTTTCAACTATTCGTTGATAGTAATTATTGTTTCTTTTCAGTTTGAATTTTTACATGAATTTGTTTCTAATCGTCTTAGGTTTTAAAATAGTTTTTTTACTTTTCTCTAAAAACTAAATTTTGGGGAAAACATTTTTAAACTATATACACAATATATTTGAATCACACCGCCAGAATTATTACGTGATTGATAACGAGAAAATAGGAAATGACAAACATACTTACCCTCGTCCTTTACATCCTAGTCTACTTTCTACGTCTCTGTGGAGAAGGCCCTCTAATAAATCCTTCAATTCTGAGGAAAACGAATCAGGCAACTCCACATTCTAAAAGAAAAGGCCTCGAAAAAAATCAAAGTAAAGGGAAAAGTCGAGAGAATGTATAACTTATTGATTTAGCTTGGCATTAAAAGGATTAGACACCAAAGCTAAATACCACATACACAACAAAAAACTGTTAGTAAACTCGGTTTTCGAGTACCCAACAAGTTAATGAAGCCGTCTAATGTGTCTAATTAAGTTTTTCAATTAAGCATATACTTAAGTTGTGAGATGAGGTTGATTGACTCCCTGACTACCCATCTATGTCTAAACAATAAATGTGAAGAGATCATATATAACTTCTAGTAATAAAAGTTGTCGGATTTTTGCTAGGTGAGATATTGCTTTTCAATTCAGGAATAAAGCCAACTGACTCTTAATATATATTAAATAAAAGGGACAGCCCCTTTCATATACGGAACAATTTCTGTTCGTTTTAAGTTTTAATGGCGCTCCTTACTTTCAGTTAAAAAGAACTTGTTTTTTTGTTATTTAATTTCTGAACGTTCTGAATTAATGCAGCTTTGATTTTGGCTTACCGTAAATGAATAATTAAAACGAAATTGGCATATTAATTATACTTTTTTTCCCTAAATGGCTTTTTCGAAATTTTGTTCTGACGTAACTTACGAATTAACTTACGTATCGAACTTCTATAGTCGTATGTTTTTTATACGTATTTTAGGGAGTTCGCCCCCTAGTCAATGCCTCACCCTTTACGCTAAAGTTCGAATTTTGTTCGAATCACAAATCCCTGAACCACCAAGGCCGGTTAATTAGAATAGATAGCTCTTTTGAAAGTACTAAAAAAAATTAGCGGAAAGAGGGAGGTATTGACTTGGGGGCGAACCCCCTCAAAAACGTAATACTCTCCGTTAGTTTAAGTTATAATGTTGCTCCTTACTTTCAGTTAAAAAAACTTGTTTTTTTATTTAATTTCTGATCGTTTTTTAAATAATGCCGGGAAATCCGGCACCCCCTTCATAGAAATGTCCCTTCCCCCAAGGAAACATCCTCACCCGTAACCCCCTACTCCGACCCTCCCCCCACCATAAAAAAGTCCCTCCTGAAAACGTCTGTATACTTCGCAATAAACAATACTATATGTAAACAATGGGAAAAGTTCACAACTTGCAGCCCTTCCCCCGGGAACTGTAGGGGATTAAGTCATCCTCAAAGACATATTTATTAGATGTTTGACTATGCTGAACAAAATAGCTATCTCAAAATTTTGATTAGGGGACTTCGGGAAAAAATGAGCGTGGGAGGAGGTCAATTTGCCTCTAATTTTTTATCACTTAAAAAGGGCACTAGAACTTTTAATTTCTGTTCGAATGAGCCTTCTCACGATATATTAGGACTACTGGATCGATACGATCCCCCCTGGAAAAAAAAAACAACAAAAAAAAAACAAATAAACACGCATCCGTGACATTTCTTCTGGCAAAAAATAGGAAATTCCACATTTTTGCAGATAGGAGCTTGAAAATTCTATAGTAGGGCTCTCTGATACTCTGAATCTGATGGTATGAATTTCATTAAAGTTATATGACTTTTAGGGGTTGTTTCCCCTTTTTTTGAAAATAAGGCAAATTTTCTCAGGCGTGTAACTTTTGATGGGTAAGACTAAACTTGATGAAACTTATATATTTGAAATCAGCATAAAAATCTTATTCTTTTGGCGCGTCTATTGGTAATCAAAATTTCGTTTTTTATAGTTTCAGTTACTATTTAGCCGTGTCACTCCTTAGTTACAGTTCGTTACCACGAACTGTTTGATAATATCCTCGTGCCCGAAATAGAAGAGGTACCTCACATTTTCACAGTCAGAGGCAACGCTATAGTGTTGCCTATAGTAAAGGCCGTTCGGCTCCAATGTTTTATTATTATTTTTTTTTTCCCAAGAGGTACTTCATATGGAAGAGGTCGTCGTAGAAACTTCAAAGGGGGCTCATTCGATTGGAAATCGAGAGTTCTAGTGCCCTTTTCAATAGTCAAAAATGATTGGAGGGCAACTAGCCCCCCCTCCCACACACCCACCATTCCCCCAAACAAACCCAATCAAAATTTTGAGATAGCCATTTTGTTCAGCATAGTTGATTTCCAGATAGAACATATATTTTTGAGGAGGACACTCCCCCGCAACCCTCAGAGCAAGGGTTTTAAGTTAAGCCCTGGGGGCATATAAGTTTTTATAGAAGGCGTTGTCGTAGAAACTTCAAAACAGGCTCAATCGATTGAAAATTAAAGGGCTAGTCCCCTTTTAATAATCTAAAGTGATCGGAGCGTAAAATATCCCCCTCCCCCCCCACGCCCATCATTTCCCCAAACATATCCAAGCAAAATTTTGAGATAGCCAATTTGTTCAGCGTAGTTGCTTTCCAGATTGAAAATATATTCTTGAGGAGGACACTCCCCCACAACCCTCAGGGCAAGGGTTTTAAGTTATACCTTGGGGGCATATAAGGTTTTTATAGAAGGCGTTGTCGTAGAAACTTCAAAAAAGGCTCATTCGATTGGAATTTCTAAAGGATAGTGCTCTTTTTAATAGTTAAAGGTAATTGGAGGTCAACTAGCCCCCCCCCCACGCCCATTATTCCACCAAACACATACCCACCAAATGTTAGAACGGGCCTGTTGCTCAGCACGGCTGATTTCCAAGAAAAATATATTCTTGAGGAGGACACTCACCTGCAAACATCTGGGCAAGAGTTGTAAGCTGTACCTTGGGGACATATAAGGTTTTTATAGAAGGCGTTGTAGTACAAACATCAAAAATGCTCATTCAATTGTAAATTCAAAGAGCTAGTGCCCTTTTTAATAGTCGAAAGTGATTGGAGGGAAACTAGCCCCCCCCCCACGCCCATTATTCCCCCAAACACATCCAATCAAAATTTTGAGATAGCCATTTTCTTCAGTGTAGTTGATTTCCATATCGAAAATATCTTTTTGAGGAGGACACTCCCCCAAAACCTTCAGGGCAAGGGTTTTAAGAAGGCTTTGTCGTAGAAACTTCAAAACATGCTCGTTCAATTGGAAATTCAAAGGGATAGTGCCCTTTTTAATAGTCGAAAGTGATTGGAGGGGAACTAGCCCCTCCCCATGCCCATCATTCCCCCAAACACATCCAATCAAAATTTTTATATAGCCATTTTGTTCAGCGTAGTTGATTTCTACATATGTTTTTGAGAAGAAAACACCCTCACAGCCCTTAGGGGAATGGTTTTAACTGCTTCTCTGGGGGCACAAAATGTTTTTATAGACAATATTTCTGTAGACGCTTCAAGTCAAGCACAATTGACCGAGAATTCAAAGGGCTAATGCTCGGTTAAAATGCTAACCGATATGTAAGGGCACCTAGCCACCCTCTTCCCCCTCAAGCCCATCGTTTCTCTAAACACATCCAATCAAGATTGTGAAATAGCCATTTTATTCAGCGTAGTTGATTTCCAGATAGAAAATATGTTTTTGAGGAGGACAATCCCCCACAATCCCCCAGGCAAGTGTTTTAAATTATGCCCTGGGGGCATATAAGGTTTTTATAGAAGGCGTTGTCGTAGAAACTTCATAAAAGGATCATTCGATTAGAAATTCAAAGGGCTATTGCCCTTTTTGGTAGTCGAAAGTGATGTTATTCGGGCCATTTTATTCAGCGTAGTTGATTTCCAGATAGAAAATATATTTTTGAGGAGGAAACTCCCCCACAACCCTCAGCGCAAGAGTTTTAAGTTATGCCCTTGGGGCATATAAGGTTTTTATAGAAGGCGTTGTCATAGAAACTTCAAAACAGGCTCATTCGATTTGAAATTCAAAGGGTTAGTGCCCTTTTTAATAGTCGAAAGTGATTGGAGGGCAACTAGCCCCCCTCCCCCACGCCCATCATTTCCCCAAACACATCCAACATTGGCTCCAACATTGAAGCCATACGGCTCCAATGTTTTATTATTATTTATTATTTATTTATTTATTTTTTACCACAGGCACTTCATATGGAAGGGGTCGTCGTAGAAACTTCAAAGGAGGCTCATTCGATTGGAAATCGAGAGTTCTAGTGTCCTTTTTAATAGTCGGAAATGATTGGAGGGCAACTAGCCCCCCCCCATGCTCATCATTCCCCCAAACACATCCAATAAAAATTTTGAGATAGCCATTTCGTTCAGCGTAGTTGATTTCCAGATAGAAAATATATTTTTTGACGAAAATTCTCCCCAAGACCCTTCCGGAAAATAATTTTAGGATGTGCCCTGAGAGCATATAAGATTTTAATAGAGTTCGTTGTCGTAGAAACTGCAAAACAGCCTCACTCAATCGGAAATTAAAGGGCCAGTGACTTTTTTAATTGTCGAAAGTGATTAGAGTGTAACTAGCCCCCCGCCCCCCCCACGCCCATCATTTCCCCCAAACAAATCCAATCAGAATTATTCAGATAGCCATTTTATTCAGCATAGTTGATTTCCAAATAGAAAATATGTTTTTTAGGAGGGCACTCCCCCACAACCCTCAGGGCAAGGGTTTTAAGTTATACCTGGGGGCATATAAGATTTTTATAGAAGACGTTGTTGTAGAAACTTCAAAACAGGCTCATTCGATTGGAAATTCAGAGGACTAGTACCCTTTTCAATAGTCAAAAATGATTGGAGGGCAACTAGCCCCACGCCCATCATTCCCCAAAACACATCCAATCAAAATTTTGAGATAGCCATTTTGTTCAGCGTAGTTGATTTCCAGATAGAAAACATGTTTTTGAGGAGGACAATCCCCCACAACCCTCAGGGCAAGGGTTTGAAGCTATGCCCTGGGGGTATATAAGGTTTTTATAGAAGGCGTTGTCGTAGAAACTTCAAAACATGCTCTTTTGATTGGAAATTAAAGGGCTAGTGCCCTTTTTAATAGTCGAAAGTGATTGGAGTGTAGGTAGCCCCCTTCCCCCCCACGCCCCACATTTCCCCAAACACAACCAAACAAAATCTTCAGATAGCCATTTTGTTCAGCGTAGTTGATTTCCAGATAGAAAATATGTTTTTGAGGAGGAAACTCCCCCACAACCCTCAGGGCAAGAGTTTTAAGTTATGCCCTTGGGGCATATAATGTTTTTATAGAAGGTGTTGTTGTAGACACTTCAAAACAGGCTCATTCGATTGGAAATTCAAAGAGTTAGTACTCTTTTTTATAGTCAAAAGTGATTGGAGGGCAACTAGCCCCCCTCCCCCCACGCCCATCATTTCCCCAAACACATCCAACATTGGCTCCAACATTGAAGCCATACGGCTCAAATGTTTTATTATTATTTATTATTTATTTATTTATTTTTTACCACAGGCACTTAATATGGAAGGGGTCGCCGTAGAAACTTCAAAGGGGGCTCATTCGTTGGAAATCGAGAGTTCTAGTGCCCTTTTTAATAGTCGGAAACGATTGGAGGGCAACTAGCCCCCTCCCCCACGCCCATCATTCCCCCAAACACATCCAATCAAAATTTTGATATAGCTATTTTGTTCAGCGTAGTTAATTTCCAGATAAAAATTATATTTTTGAGGAGGAAACTCCCCAAAACCCTCAGGGCAATGGGTTTAAGTTATGCCCTGGGGGGCATATAAGGTTTTTATAGAGGGCGTTGTCGTAGAAACTTCAAAACAGGCTCATTCCATTGGAAATTAAAAAGCTAGTGCCCTTTTTAATACTCGAAAGTGATTGGAGTGTAACTAGCCCCCTCCCCCCCCAAGCCTATCATTTCCCCCAAAAAATCCAATCAGATTATTCAGATAGCCATTTTGTTCAGCGTAGTTGATTTCCAGATAGAAAATATATTTTTGAGGTGGATACTCCCCCACAACCCTCAGGGCAAGGGTTTTAAGTTATGCCCTGGGGGCATAGGTTTTTATAGAAGACGTTGTTGTAGAAACTTCAAAACAGGCTCATTCGATTGGAAATTAAAGGGCTATTGCCCTTTTTAATAGTCCAAAATGATCGGAGGGCAACTAGCCCCCTCCCACGCCCATCATTCCCCCAAACAGATCCAATCAAAATTTTGAGATAGCCATTTTTTTAAGCATAGTTGATTCCCACATAGAAAATATATTTTTGAGGATGATACTCCCCCACAACCCTTAGAGAAAGGGTTTTAAGTTATGCTCTGGGGACATATAAGGTTTTTATAGACGGCGTTGTCTTAGAAACTTCAAAATATGCTCATTTGACTGGAAATTAAAGGGCTCGTGCACTTATTAATAGTCGAAAGTGATTGGAGTGTAGCTAGCCCCCTTCCCCCCCCCGCCCATCATTTCCCCAAACACAACCACTCAAAATCTTAAGATAGCCATTTTGTTCAGCGTAGTTGATTTCCAGATTTTTGAGTAAGAAACTCCCCCACAACCCTCAGGGCAAAAGTTTTAAGTTATGCCCTTGGGGCATATGAGGTTTTTATAGAAGGCGTTGTCGTAGAAACTTCAAAACAGGCTCATTCAATTGGAAATTCAAAGGGCTAGTGCCCTTTTTAATAGTCGAAAGTGATTGGAGGGCAACTAGCCCCCCCCCCACGCCCATCATTCCCCCAAACACATCCAACATTGGCTCCAACATTGAAGCCATACGGCTCCAATGTTTTATTATTATTTATTATTTATTTATTTTTTACCAGAGGCACTTCATATGGAAGGGGTCGTCGTAAAAACTTCAAAGGGGGCTCATTCGATTAGAAATTGAGAGTTCTAGTGCCCTTTTTAATAGTCGGAAATGATTGGAGGCCAACTAGCCCCCCCCCCCCACGCCCATCATTCCTCCAAACACACCCAATCAAAATTTTGAGATGGCCATTTTGTTCAGCGTAGTTGATTTCCAGATAGAAAATATATATTTGAGGAGGATACCCCCCACAATCCCTAGGTATAGGCTTCTAAAAGCGACTATGGGAGCAGATAATGTTTTCTTTTATGGCGTTGCCATATAAACTTCAAAGCAGACTCATTCGATTGGAAATTAAAGGGCTAATGCACCGGTTACTAGTCGAACACTCCCGAAGGGCCACTCGCCTCCATCGCCCCACCCCAAGCCTATCATTTCCCCAAAAAAATCCAATCAGATTATTCAGATAGCCATTTTGTTCAGCGTAGTTGATTTCCAGATAGAAAATATATTTTTGAGGTGGACACTCCCCCACAACCCTCAGGGCAAGGGTTTTAAGTTATGCCCTGGGGGCATAGGTTTTTATAGAAGACGTTGTTGTAGAAACTTCAAAACAGGCTCATTCGATTGGAAATTAAAGGGCTATTGCCCTTTTTAATAGTCCAAAATGATCGGAGGGCAACTAGCCCCCTCCCACGCCCATCATTCCCCCAAACAGATCCAATCAAAATTTTGAGATAGCCATTTTGTTCAGCGTAGTTGATTCCCAGATAGAAAATATATTTTTGAGGAAGATACTCCCCCACAACCCTCAGGGCAAGGGTTTTAAGTAATGCCCTGGGGACATATAAGGTTTTATAGAAGGCGTTGTCGTAGAAACTTCAAAACATGCTCATTCGACTGGAAATTAAAGGGCTAGTGTACTTTTTAATAGTCGAAATGATTGGAGTGTAACTAGCCCCCTTCACCCCCCCCCACGCCCATCATTTCCCCAAACACATCCAATCAAAATTTTCAGATAACCATTTTGTTCAGTGTAGCTGATTTCCAGATAGAAAATATATTTTTTAGGAGGACACTCCCCCACAACCTTCAGGGCAAGGCTTTTAAGATATGCCCTGGGGGCATATAAGGTTTTATAGATGGTGTTGTCGTAGAAACTTCAAAACAGGCTCATTTGATTGGAAATTAAAGGAATAGTGCCCTTTTTAATAGTCGAAAGTGATTGGAGGGCAGCTAGCCCCCCCCACGCCCATCATTTCCCTAAACACATCCAATCAAACTTTTGAGAGAGCCATTTTATTCAGTGTAGCTGATTTCCAGATAGAAAATATGTTTTTGAGGAGGACACTCCCCCAGAACCTTCAAGGTAAGGGTTTTAAGATATACCCTGGGGGCATATAAGGTTTTTATAAAAGGCGGTGTCGTAGAAACTTCAAAAAAGGTTCATTAGATTGGAAGTTCAAAGGGATAGTGCCCTTTTTAATAGTCAAAAGTGATTGGAGGGCAACTAGCCATCCCCCCCACGCCCATCATTTCCCCAAACACATCCAATCAAACTTTTGTGATAGCCGTTTTGTTCTGTGTAGCTGATTTCCAGATAGAAAATATGTTTTTGAGGATGACACTCCCCCACAACCCTCGGCAAGAGTTTTAAGCTATACCCTGGGGGCATATAAGGTTTTTATAGAAGGCGTTGTCGTAGAAACTTAAAAACAGGCAAATTTAATTGGAAATTCAAAGGGCTAGTGCCTTTTTTGATAGTCGAAAGTGATTGGAGGGCAACTAGCCCCCCCCCCACGCCCATCATTGCCCCAAAAACATCCAATCAAAATTTTGATATAGCCATTTCATTCAGCGCAGTTGATTTCCAGATAGAAAATATGTTTTTGAGGAGTACAATCCCCCACAACCCTCAGGGCAAGGGTTTTAAGTTATGCCCTGGGGGCATATAAGGTTTTTATATAAGGCGGTGTCTTAGAAACTTCAAAAATGTCTCATTAGATTGGAAATTCCGAGGGCTAGTGCCCTTTGTAATAGTCGAAAGTGATTTGAGGGCAACTAACCCCCCTCTCAGGCCTACCTTTTCCCCAAACACATCCAATCGAAATTTTAAGACAGCCATTTTATTAAACGTAGTTTTAAGTTCTGGAAATTATGTCTTTGAGGATTACAACTCCCCCAAAGCCCTCAGGGCAAGGGTTGTAATTTAAGGATTTTCCGAATCCTTCATATTATTTCTTATGGAAGGATGCTCGTATAAACTTTAGGAAGGGCTCGTTTGATTGTAAATTGAAAGTTCTTGTTCACTTTTTAAGAGTCAAAAGAGATTGTAGGGCAACTAGCCCCTCTCCCTCTTCCACGCCCTCAATGCATCAGATAAAAATTTTGAGATAGACATTTTGTTAAAATAGTTCAAAGTTCTGATAACAAAAACTCCGGTGTCGATACAGCCCACCAGGGCCCAGGGGTAGGTGTTGTAAGTTATGCCCTTGGGCATAAATTATTAAGGGGGTTTATAACTTATGGGAAGGGGTTTTGTTTCGGAAGAACACATAGGAAATCTATTATAATTATCAAATTATAAGGTAAAATACATACTCTGTGATAGATGCAAAATTGCTTTGGCACACAAATTCCTATTAAGGTCAATTCCAAACAGTCGTGATCCCTTTGTGTTAGAAAGTGAAATGGTCTAAACCCCCTTATTGGAGCTATTTTTTAATCCATTCATTGTTGTCAATCGCTGTCCAAAAGTTATGCCAGCTGTCTATTGTTCATATATAAGGTTTTTATCAAAGAGGTAATCGTATAAACTTTGAAAAAAGCCTCATTTGATTTAAATTGAAAGTTCTAGATCAGTTTTATAAAGTCAAGAATAATCAGACAGTAAGCACCCCCTCCCCATGCCATAAAAACTTGAAACTTTTTGCAATCAAAAACGAAAAAAAATTAATTAAAAAAAATTTTCCGAAAAATAAGTTTTTCAAAGAAAAGTAAAGGCCATTTTAAACTTAAGCTCAGGAGATACAAATAACTGTTAAATTTCAAACTCAAAACGACCAGAAATTACTATTAAAGAATAAACAAAACCCAAAACGAACAAAAATTAAATAAACAATCATAGCAAAAAACATACAACAAGTAATAATATAAATGAATAAATAGATCTTAAAGCGAGTAAGACTTCGATTGAATATGAAAATCAAGCTTAAACCGAAAACAAATATTTTGCTATTAAAGTATAAATGAAACTTAAAACGAACGGGAATTAAATAAACAATCAATGCGAACAAAACGTACAATATATATTAATGTAAATGAATAAATAAATCTTAAAACGAGTGAAACTTAAATTGAATATGCAAATCAAGTCTGAATCGCATAAAAATAACTACAAACAAGAGTTTGGGTATCGGCTCACTGCAGAAGCCAAGAACCTACTGCGTCATTGGCGCTTTACTGAAAACGAATTATATTACAAATGTTTTCTTTTGTACTTAATATTAAAAATAAATATTAAAATTACAGTAAAATTTTGAACTGATGATTTTTTAGCAATTAATATCATTATGCATCAAATATTCAGTTTAATTTATTAGTTCTTTTCAAGATTGGTCAAGACAAATATAGTTTTACTACAAGCAAAATTTGGATACTGCCCCCTTCTTTAACTGTAAAAACCTAAAGCTTTCTGCGTCATTGGTGCTTCACTGAAAACGAATTACTCGTATATTACAAATTTATTATTTTCCTGTTCTTACAGCATTGAAAATGAAAATAAAAATTGCAGTGAAAAAAAAACTTGAACTGATCGATCTTTCAAAAATTAATATCACTATATATCTAATGTTCAATTTGATTTTGTTTATACCTTCCTAGACTGTTCAAGACTCATCAAGTTTTGCCTTTTTCTAAAGTGTGTCATTTTTTTTAACTAATCGTGTTAGTTTGTTATGAAAACATTCTATGGCTTCTAGGCATTTTTTTTTGAGTGGAAAACTACACCTCAAACTCTGTGGAACATGTATTTTCTTGCATGAAACACCAAAATATAATAAAATGTCCAGTTTCAGAGTGTTCAACCACTCGCAAGCAAGTGCCATTGGTACTTTTGAATCCGAATGGTCAACATAGGGGGTGGAGGGTAGGATAATGCTCGTAGCAGCCCCATTCCGTCGTGGTATGGTTCACATTTTCAACACCTGGCGTCCGGACTATCATATAATCTACCAAGCATACAACTACCCAAAATCAGTATCAATAAATAAATGACACCCAAAACAAAAATAAATTTAAAGAAATATTAGAGTAACGAGCATAAATTGTTGTGAGTAGGGTTCAAAACCCCTATGCTTTCTAAAAGCCAGAATACAATTTGTACTTTACTGAAAAAAAAATTCAAATGAGAAAAAAAAATCAAATGAGTTTACTGAAAAAAAATGTGCATTGTCAATTTAATATACATATGCTGGTATTTATTCCCTAAAATCTTAATTAATTTTTGATTTCTTAAAGTTACAAAAGTGAAAATACTTCAAAGTATTGTTTTCAGTAAATCATCAACAACGCAGTAGGTTCTAGGATTCTGCAGTGAGACGATACCCAAACTCTTGTTTGTAGTTATTTTCATTCGATTCAAACTTGATTTGTATATTCAATTTAAGTTTCACTCGTTTTAAGATTTATTTATTCATTTACATTAATATATATTGTATGTTTTGTTCGCATTGATTGTTTATTTAATTTCGTTTCGTTTTAAGTTTCATTTATAGTTTAATAGCAAAATATTTGTTTTCGTTTTAAGCTTGATTTTCATATTCGATCCAAGCATTACTCGCTTTAAGATCTATTTATTCATTTATATTATAACTTGTTGTATGTTTTTTGCTATGATTTTTTATTAAATTTATGTTCGTTTTGGGTTTCATTTATTATTTAATAGTAATTTCGGGTCGTTTTTAGTTTGAAATTTAAAACGTATTTTTATATACTGAGGTTAACTTTAAATATGACTTTACTTTTCTTTGAAAAACTTATTTTTCGTACAGTTTTTTTTAATTAATTTAAAAAAAGCGGCAATACCGTGTTTTCAAGTTTGGCAGAACTATCGTGCGTAGCTGACGTGTTTCCAGTGGGCTCACTTTAGTACATAGCATTCAGTTATTTTCTATACTAAAGTTGCATTATATAAGGCTGTAGCTATAGATACTGAAAAGTTATTCATTGTGTGAGAAAAAAAAAAAAAAAAAAAAAAAAAAAAATAGGTAAAATAATCAATCATTACCATTGAATATTCCTTTATTGATAATCCAAGAGACATATACTTGAATCAGCCTGCACCCTTGAATGACAAACCGAAAACAGCAGAAAAAAAAAACAGAATACCCAAGGGCGGATCAAGTCATGATTAATAAATGTAGATGTCGAACAGAGCAAAAACAGAAGCATTAGAACATTTCGAATCTTCAATAAACCATCCAGTTTGGTTAAGATTACAGCATATCCAAACTGAGAAACACAAATGGTGCTGGCGATTTTTCACTCCAAAGATGGTTCGAGCTTCTAATCTCAATTATAGTTACTCGCAGAGGTATATTTAGCTCCTAAATATTTTGAACAAAATTTTTTGAACCCGACTGCATTGACCCAGGGCTTGCTGCCGCTGCTACAGAAGCTACCCCTGCCCCCCGACGGCGCCGAATTTTCTCCTGAGATTACATCGGCAGTGAGGAAACTGAAAAATAATAAAGCAGCTGGCACCTGTGGCATCACTTCAGAGTTACTTACTACGGGCGGCCCTGCAATGATACTTTGGCTGCAGATGGTGTTCAGCGTAATTGCACTGAAGTCATACTGTCAGACTGGGAGAAAGGAATAATCGTGCCAATCCTATCAATACTGTCGAAGGCCTTTTCTTGATCTAAAAATACAACGTACAACCCATTCTTCCCTTTTTCATATTTCACTACAAGCGCTTGTGGGACTAAGACCCTATCAACAGCATGGTATCCATTCATATACTATGCCTGCTCCTCCTTCAAAATCCTACATTTTTCTAACCAATGAACTAATCTAGAATCTAGTATTCTTTCTAACATTTTGCAAAGACTATGTACTAAAAATATCGGTCGATAATAACTGGAATCCGCTGGGTCTCATTTTTTGAATAGCGGCAAAATCAAGGATGTTTTCCACAGCGATGGCCATTCTCCGGAAGCCAGAACTGAGTTGAAGATAGCCAAGAAGATGGTCATAAATAAAAGTTGGAATTGTTTCAAGATCTTTGTTGGGACTCCATCGCTACCAGGTGCTGATCCACCTTCCATAGCGCTTATGCATTCTTCGATTTCTTCTTCCGATGCGGATTTTATCAGATCATAATCGTGTTCTTTCAGTGGGAAACTGGTCTCATTCTCTGTATTCGATAATTCGTCGCTGAACCAGCAGTCAAACGAATTGTCTTCCTGAACCGCGTCCTTGTAGTATGTAGGCCATGTTTTCGGGTCAGGTACTTTTGGCTGAGCTATGGAGGCCCCTTTTTTTATCTTTCTCCAGAAAGACCGTGTATCACTCTTTTCATAAAACTGGATCAGCTCCTCCTTACCTTTTTGAATAGCCAGTCTCTTCTTCTGTTTTAAAAGGCGTTTATACTCCCGGCAAACATTTTTAAACCCTGTTACTAGTCGAAGCCTATTTTCCTCTATTTCCTCTTCCCTCAAAATCTCCATTTCTTTAATCAATTCTACTTTTTTATTCTACATTCCTCATCAAAAAATTCTATATCCTTACAACCTCCTTTATTTCCTAGAACTGGGCCTGCTATTTCATGTAAAATCTCCGTGAACTCTTATATATAGATATTTCTCATTCAAATCCAATGTCCCTTGTGTTTGAGCAGTGTTTCTTACAGAATTGTGACAAGTAAAATTTTAGCTTACTGAGCGGATCATGAAGGGGCAGCTCCTATCACATATGGAATAATTTCTGTTCGTTTTAAGTATTAATGTTGTTCCTTATTTTTAATTAAAAAACATAATTTTTTAAATTTAAATTCATACCGTTTTAAATTATGCCAGGAAATCCCCTTCCCTCCTTCTCCCCTCTGGTCTAAAATTTCGCTGGAAAACTCTTCCCGGAAACTTACCTTCCCACAGAAAATTTTCCCCGTGGAAAATCCCCCCCAAGAAAAAAATCCGTATACTTCCCAATAACAAATACTATACGTGAACAACGGGTACATTTCGTAACTTACAGCCCTTTTTTCCAGGGACTATGGGGGTTCATGTCATCCCCAAAAGCACGGTTATAGGACCTTTCAACTATGCTGAATCAAATGGCTATCTCAAAATTTTGACCAGATGTTTTTTGGCGGAAAAGGAGCATGGGAGAGGTGCTAGTTGCCCTTCAATCCCTTTGGTCACTTAAAAAGGGCAATAAAACTTTTGATTTCCCTTCAAAAGAGCCCTCTCCTTATCTTTTAGGACAATTGGTTTGATAAAGTCACCCCTGGGGAAAACAAAAGCAAACAACGGAAAAAAAAGAAACACGCACCCGTAATCTTGCTTCTAGCAAAAAATACTAAATTCCACATTTTTTTAGATATGAGCTTCAACCTCTACAGTAGGGTTCTCTACTATGGTGAATTTGATGGTGTGATTTTCATGGAGATTACTTGAATTTTTGAGGGTGTTTCCCCTTTTCGAAAATAAGGCAAATTTTAGCAGGGTAGTAGCTTTAGCTGAGATACCTTAAATTTGAGGAATTTTATATAATTGGAATGAGCATAAAAAACAGCTTCTTTTGATCTATCAATTGTTAATAAAATTCAGTTTGTGGTTTTTTTTTACACTTTCGGTTACTATTGCACCGAGTTGCTCCTTACTTACAGTTCTGTCCACGAACTGTATATAAACATTTTGTTTTTTCAAAGCGTTTTAATTTTTGGCTTTACAATCACTCAAAATTTTGACAGCCAAGGAAGACAAAGTTGTATCATGGAAGACAAACTAAAACTTAGTGACTTTAGAAAATAGTTTGTGTCTTTCTACTTTAAAGATTTATTTATTTATTTTAACAGGATTATTTTTTATTAATATTTGAGGGACTCCAAGAAATGCTGGTTTTTGGTGCCTCCTGAAGCGAAAGAAATTAGGCTAACTATTCAACTTTGTTTGTTTTTAGTTTCACGCTGAAACTTTAAAATACTGTATTAATCTTTTTTTTTCTACTTATTCTAGAGTTAGCTCTAGACTTAAAAATAAATAGATTGGGACCTATTAAGTCTCAACATTTTTTAAGCCCTCTTTTTTTTAGACTTTTCTTAGACTTTATTTTTACTAACGTTTACTTATCTTTACTAATCATAGCTTCACTGGACGAAAAGATCTTACCTATGGTCAGTTCATTCAGAGATTGTGTTTTGTCAAGTGGTCAGTTGAACATGTTGAATTTTGAAATATTATTTTTATTTGATTAAAAAACAACAATTTTTTCCATGAAAAGTAATGGGCATATTTTAAGTTTAATATGAGCAGAATTTACTTTGTACAGGATGTCGAACCCAAACCAAGCAGAACTTACATAGAATGAGGAAATGAAAGCTAACGAACAGAAACTACAATGAAAAATAAATTGCTTTCATATTTTTTTTTGTCAGTAACGAAAAAATCAAAATTAAATTGTCCTAATCCCGAAATTGAGCTTCATAGTGATGTAACGTAAGTCAATGCAACGTACGCCATGCGTAGAGTGTAAAACTGTTTCTTCGGGGACTGAGATCCAGAATTCTTAATCGCTATAGAATTGGATTTAAAGAAGTCTAGCTGCAATTCAAATCCTATGAGGGGGAGGCAGGGGGGATTCCAGGATTAATTCATTTGAAATTTACAAGAAGGGGTTCTCATACCTCAAGCAGACCTGATGTGAAGTAAAAACTTGTGTCCTGCTTGTGTTTTTGGGGCATCGTGAAGCAATCTGACCTGCAAGGGAGAGGTCCCTAAATTCTAGTCATTAGGCCATCTAACAGAAAGGATTGCTGGTTATGAATCAAACTTGGTTAAAACTAAGAGCTAGTTTCCTCACTATGTCTCTTGGATACAAAGACCCGACCTTCCCTCTGTGGGAGTAGCTCAATTCGTGCCGTCAGGACGTCTAACAAAAAGGTTGTCGTATCTAAGCCAAACCTGGTGGAAAAGATGTAATATGGTTCCAGATTGTACTGTTTCGGGATCCATATCTGATACAACCTCTCTGTTTTCGTGTGTGTGTGTGTGTTTGATTGGGGGGGGGGGTCCGACATTTTTTATCAGCACGTCCACATGAATCCGTAATCAGAACACAATAAATTTCGTGAGAAGTCAGAGTAAGAGTTACAGTTGAGGCTTCTTAGGTTTCAGGACATCATCCTTCTATTTGTGGGGAGAGGGGTCCCTATATTCATATCATGAGTATATCTACCAAAAAAGGTCGGCTTATTGCCACCAAAACTTTTGGAAAGCCAGAGCCGGGGTCTGTATTAAGCCTTTGGAGAATCCAAACCCGGTGCGATCATTGTGGGGGAAGAAAATGCGAGGGGTCATTTAGATATTGTCATCAAGACACATAGAAGAAGGTCTGTCAGATATCAACCAAACATGGCCAAAAAAAAGTGGGTGTCGTAACTACCTTAAGGCGACCCTTGCACATTCTGAACTATCAGAGGAAACGTTATAGCGTTGCCTATAGGAAAGGCCATATGGCTCCAATGTTTTTTTTTCCCAGAGGCACTTCATATGGAGGGGTCGTCGTATGAACTCAGAGGGGGCCCATTCGATTGAAGATCGGAAATTCTAGTGCCCCTTTTAAGAGTCAAAAGTGGTCGGAGGGCAACTAGCCCTCTCCACGCCTTATTTTTTCCCAAATGCATCCGATAAAAATTTTGGTATAACCATTTTGTTAAAAATAGCTAAGAAATCGTATAAAATAAACTCCGCGCTCGACACAACCCCCCAGGGATTGGGACAGGCGTTGTAAGTTATGCTCTGGAGGCATATATGGTTATTAGGGAAGGGATGATCGAAGTGTTCTAGTTTATTTTTTAATGAACTAGAACCCCCACGCCCTTTTTTCCCCAAACCCATCCGATAAAAATTTTGAGATAGTCATTTTATTAAAAATAGTGCAAGGGTCAGATAAAAAAAAACTCTGGTGTCGACAAAACCCCCAGGGGCCGGAAGAAGGCGTTGTAAGCTATGCCCTGGCGGCATTTATGGTTCTAATGGAAGGGGTGTTCGAATAAATTTCAGAGAGAGCTCATTTGATTGGAAATTGAAACTTCTAGTTCACTTTTTAAGATTCAAAAGAGATTCGAGGGCAACTATCCCCCCGCCCCTTTTTCCCAAAACCCACCCAATACAAACTTTGAGATAGCCATATTTTTTTTTTAATAGTTCAAACATCAGATAACAAAAACTCGGGGTCGAAGAAAAGACGAATTGAAATTGAAATGATCGAAATATATTACGTACCTCCGTATACAGAAAATTAATCAGATAAAATATGAAAGGATAGATAAGGATAATAAAACAAATAAAATAGAAAAAGGATAACTCTAAAATAAAATAATATGGGAGGGGCATCATGGCCATCAAGATTAAAATAATATGTAACCATATATCATTTATCTTGCTTGTTTTAGGGGTTAATCCCCATCAGCACCTGCCATCAATTATAAACAGGAACCATAATGATGCAAATACCGTATCAAACAGCAAATACAATTTTTATAAAATTCAATTATATTAAATAATACATTTAACCTGTCACCTAGATCAAATTAAAAACAAATAAACAACTCTAAAACAGGAAACATGCAGAAAAAAATTAAATAAGAAAAAAAAAGAATTTAGGGAATGAACCAAACCAGTAGTCTTAACCAAATTACTTAACAAGTTTGTGCTTAGTCAACCATGCTATATCCAACGGAAAACAATGGAGAGATAACTAGTCAGTTGTCTGAGTAGGAGCCAACCTAAGCCTGGCTCTAGGTTG
Organism: Artemia sp. Qi Xiang Cuo; assembly: GCF_049724085.1. Classification (NCBI taxonomy): domain Eukaryota; kingdom Metazoa; phylum Arthropoda; class Branchiopoda; order Anostraca; family Artemiidae; genus Artemia; species Artemia sp. Qi Xiang Cuo. The sequence goes on along the minus strand of NC_142796.1, from coordinate 78,815,392 downwards.
TATTGTAGCACCTTCTGGGCTGGGTACAGACTCCTTTCCTTTACGTTTCCTTTCTGCTTTGCCGGGGCTGCTGGTATCTGCTGGCATTGTGGGAAGGAATGAAACTTCTCTATTTAGGTTTTCGACTGACTTTTTTAGGCTACTTATTAGGTTTTCAATTGACTTATTTAGGCTAGTTAGGTCAGGGCTGCGTATCTCCTGACATTGTGGGAAGGAATGAACCTTCTCTATTTAAGTTTTTCAACTGACTTATTTAGGCTACAGACTGCATTTTGAAAAGGTCTTGGTGCTAACTTAGAAAGCAGTTCACAAATAGATGTAATAGCCTGAGTTAGATCAGAGATCTGCTTTGCAACACCTTCAAACATGGCCATGTACCTCATTTTGAGTTCTTCAACTGGAGGTTGATTAGGAGTCAATGAAGGGAAAGAGTCTGTGTGTACTATGGGGATGTGTTCTGTATGTTTAGAAAGTCCTTTCTTCAAGACCTCAGCAGTAGTCCTCATGGGGACATTATTGCTGAAAGAGTAACTTACAATTGCTTTCTTCTCTATGAATACTGGGTACTCTTTAGCATTAGCAGCATGGTTACCATTGCAGTTAGGGCACCTGAGTACCTGATCATCCTTTAATGTTTTAGATTGGGGGCATTCATCAAGAATGTGTTGTCCACTACAAAGTAGACATATTCTGTCTCTGCGGCAATTTGAGGCCACGCGACCAAAACCTTGGCAATTAAAGCACTGAATTGCCCGAGGGATAAACTGCTTAACTGTATACCTTGCACCCCAAACAGAGATTTTCAGTGGGAACTGAACATCCTGATTAAAGGTGCAAACCAAAGGGATAAATGATCGGCTTGGATTTTTAAAGGCCAATGTCAATTGTTGTATTCTGGCATCAACTTGGACCTCCTTGACAAAATCATCCAGATGGGTGACCTCCTCAGATGGAATAAATACAATGCCTTTTCTGTTTCTGATTAAAGCAGGGTTAGAGCTAGGACCAAGCACAAAATTTACCTTACATCCATTTACTGCTATATCTGAAATAGAAAGTATAGTAGCAGCTACTGACTGGTTCACAGCTATTATGATAATGGAGCCGTCTGGTCCAAGTCTTTCTAACATTGAACCATAATGGCCCCTGCACTCAGGATTTTGGAGATGTTGAAACAGTTTTTTGGCAATAGCTGTTCTACAGCCCAATGCCAACAGTCTAGGCCTACTGGTCTCATTTGGACCTTCAACACCTAAAGCCAAAATCCTTACTCTAGAGTTATTGTGGTCAGATGTGACAGGACTACTAACCATCCTGTCAGTCAACACAAATAAAACCCCAAAGGGCTACAACAATTTAAACAACAAAATTAAAACACAAAAAGGAAAAAAATTGTCAAATAAATAAAGCAATTAGGCTACAAGCAGAGGGAGGCCCTCAGTCAATAATAAATTAAGCAAGCAATATAAGGAATTGGGAGTTGCAATAATCCCCCCGCCCCTTTTTCCCAAAACCCACCCAATACAAACTTTGAGATAGCCATATTTTTTTTAATAGTTCAAACATCAGATAACAAAAACTCGGGGTCGAAGAAAAGACGAATTGAAATTCAAATGATCGAAATATATTCATAATTGCTGTTTCCCTAGTAGGATAGCTCTGTGCCACGGTTTGTTGTTTAAAACGCAAGGGGCTCTGCCCTTTTGGGTCCCTGACGCGTGTACACTCGCTTTGTTGTGCCTTTTTTGACCTTTGGCTTGCTTTGACTGTTAATGTGCTTGCTGCAAACTCCCTCAGATTCCTGCATATTGCAACTCCCAATTGCTTGAAAGCGTTCATCAAACCTTTTTATACCCTGCTTTGAAACTTAGTGCTGTGCCTGCTTTTGACTTGTATTGCTTGCTTAATTTATTATTGACTGAGGGCCTCCCTCTGCTTGAAGCCTAATTTTTTTATTTATTTGACAATTTTTTTTCCTTTTTGTGTTTTAATTTTGTTGTTTAAATTGTTTTAGCCCTTTGGGGTTTTATTTGTGTTGACTGACAGGACGGTTAGTAGTCCTGTCACATCTGACCACAATAACTCTAGTGTAAGGATTTTGGCTTTAGGTGTTGAAGGTCCAAATGAGACCAGTAGGCCTAGACTGTTGGCATTGGGCTGTAGAACAGCTATTGCCAAAAAACTGTTTCAACATCTCCAAAATCCTGAGTGCAGGGGCCATTATGGTTCAATGTTAGAAAGACTTGGACCAGACGGCTCCATTATCATAATAGCTGTGAACCAGTCAGTAGTTGCTGCTATACTTACTATTTCAGATATAGCAGTAAATGGATGTAAGGTAAATTTTGTGCTTGGTCCTAGCTCTAACTCTGCTTTAATCAGAAACGGAAAAGGCATTGTATTTATTCCATCTGAGGAGGTCACCCATCTGGATGATTTTGTCAAGGAGGTCCAAGTTGATGCCAGAATACAACAATTGACATTGGCCTTTAAAAATCCAAGCCGATCAATTATCCCTTTGGTTTGCACCTTTAATCAGGATGTTCAGTTCACACTGAAAATCTCTGTTTGGGGTGCAAGGTATACAGTTAAGCAGTTTATCCCTCGGGCAATTCAGTGCTTTAATTGCCAAGGTTTTGGTCACGTGGCCTCAAATTGCCGCAGAGGCAGAAGATATCTACTTTGTAGTGGACAACACATTCTTGATGAATGCCCCCAATCTAAAACAGTAAAGGAAGATAAGATACTCAAGTGCCCTAACTGCAATGGTAACCATGATGCTAATGCCAAGGAATGCCCAGTATTCATAGAGAAGAAAGCAATTGTAAGTTACTCTTTCAGCAATAATGTCCCCATGAGGACTGCTGCTGAGGTCTTGAAGAAAGGACTTCCTAAACATACAGAACACATCCCTATAGTACACACATACTCTTTCCCTCCACTGACTCCTAATCAACCTCCAGCTGAGGACCTCAACATGAGGTACATGGCCATGTTTGAAGGTGTTGCAAAGGAGATCTCTGATCTAACTTAGGTTATTACATCAATTTGTGAACTGCTTTCTAAGTTAGCACCAAGACCTTTTCAAAATGCAGTCTGTAGCCTAAATAAGCCAGTTGAAAAACTTAAATAGAGAAGGTTCATTCCTTCCCACAATGTCAGGAGATACGCAGCCCTGACCTAAATAGCCTAAATAAGTCAATTGAAAACCTAATAAGTAGCCTAAAAAAGTCAGTTAAAAATCTAAATAGAGAAGTTTCATTCTTTCCCACAATGCCAGCAGATACCAGCAGCCCTGGCAAAGCAGAAAGGAAACGTAAAGGAAAGGAGTCTGTACCCAGCCCAGAAGGTGCTACAATACAACCTAGGGCCAGACCTAGGTTGGCTCCTTCTCAAACAACTGACTAGTTATCTCTCCATCGTTTTCCATTGGATATAGCATGGTTGACTAAGCACAAACTTGTTAAGTAATTTGGTTAAGACTACTGGTTTGGTTCATTCCCTAATTTTTTTTTCTTATTTAATTTTTTTCTGCATGTTTCCTGTTTTAGAGTTGTTTATTTGTTTATAATTTTATCTAGGTGACAGGTTAAATTTATTATTTAATATAATTGACTTGTATAAAAATTGTATTTTCTGTTTGATACGGTATTTGCATCATTATGGTTACTGTTTATAATTTATGGCAGGTGCTGATGACGATTAACCCCTAAAACAAGCAAGATAAATGATATATGGTTACATATTATTTTAATCTTGATGGCCATGATGCCCCTCCCATATTATTTTATTTTAGAGTTATCCTTTTTCTATTTTATTTGTTTCATTATCCTTATCTATCCTTTCATATTTTATCTGATTAATTTTCTGTATACGGAGGTACGTAATAGGTTATAATGTAAAAATGTATTATTTATTATAATTGTGTTGTATATGTATTTTAATTGCTGTATGACTAAGCACAGTTGCATTATTTTGATTCCTGTTTTTCAATGCAGGCAGTTGCTGCAGGTGAATTACTCCCTATCAATAGCAAGGCACAGAAGGCACAGAACAATTGAGCGATACGAACGCATATGACCTATTGGTCGAACGTGTCAAACCCCAAACAACAACAACAACTCGGGGTCGACACAACCCCCCCAGAATCCGGGTGCAAGTGTTTTAAGTAATGCCCCGGGGGCGTTTAATGTTTTTATGTAGGGGTGGTCGTAAAAACCTCGTAGGTGGCTCATTTGATTGGTAGTTGAAAGTTCTGATTACCTTACTCACCCTCCCCTCCCCCACACACACACACCATCTTTTCCCCAAATTCATCCAATGAAAATTTTGAGATACCAAGTTTTTTTAATTACTCCAACGATCAGATAACAAAAACTTCGTTGTCCACATACCCCCCCCCCCAGAGTCCGGGAAAGGGTTGTAACTTATACCGCGGGGGTATATAAGGCTGTTATGGAAGAGGTGGTGGAAAAACTTTGGAGGGGACTCATATGATTATAAAACTGAAAGTTCTAATTCCCCTTTTAGGAGTAAAAAGTGATCCAATGACGACTAGCCCCCCCCCCCCCCTCCCTCCCAACCTTGTTTTCCCCGAATGCATCCGATCAAAACTTTGAGACAGCCATTTTGTTCAAAACAGTTTAAAGATAAAATAACAAAAACTCCGGGTTGAACACAATCCCTCAGAGCCCGGGAGCAAGTGTTGAAAGTTATGCAACGGGGGCATATAAGGTTTTAATGTAAGGAGCGGTCATGTAAACTTCAGAGGTCGATCATTTTATTAGGAATTGGAAGTTCTAGTTACCGTTTTCAAAGTTAAATGGAGTGCAGTTATCACCTCCCCCCCTTACATACCCACTTTTCTCCAGATGCATTTAATAAAACTTTTGAGATAACCATTTCGTTTGAAATAGTCCAACAATTAGATAAAAATCAGGGTTAATATACGCCCCCCAGAGCCTGGGGGAGGGGTTTTAATTTATGCACGAGGGCATATAAGGTTTTTATGGAGAAGGTAAACTTCGGAGGGGACTCAAATAACTAGAAATCGAAAGTATTAGTTTTGTTTTTGAGAGTCAAAAGTAATCTGATGGCAACTAACCCCCCCCCTCCCCACCAACCGTCTTTCCCCCAAATGTGTCCGATCAAATTTTTGAGATTTTCATTCTGTCAGAAATAGACCAAAGATTATATTACAAAAACTCCGAGGTTTACTCAATTCCCCAGAACCCGGGGGGGGGGGCAAGTGTTGTAAATTGTGCCCCGAGGCATATAAGGTATTTTGTGGAAGAAAGGATATGATAAACTTCGTATAAACTGAACGATCGTATAAACTGAAAACGAATTAAATTAAAAATATTTTCTTTTTACAACATTAAAAATAAAGATAAAATTACAAAAAAATTAAACTTTGAACTGATGGGGTTTGAGCAATTGATATAATTATATATCAAATATTCAGTTTAATTTTATTAGTTCTTTCCGAGACCATTCAAGACAAATATAGCTTCATCAAAAACAAGAGGTGGATACTGCTCCCTTCCCTAACTTTTTGAGATTTTCATTTTGTCAAAAATAGACCAAAGATTATATAACAAAAACTCCGAGGTTTACTCAATCCCCCAGAACCCGGGGGGGGGGAAGTGTTGTAAATTATTCCCCGATGCATATAAGGTATTTTGTGGAAGAAATGATATGGTAAACTTTTCGTATAAACTGAACGATCGTATAAACTGAAAACGAATTAAATTAAAAATATTTTCGTTTTACAACATTAAAAACAAACATAAAATTACAATAAAATTAAACTTTGAACTGATGGGGTTTGAGCAATTGATATAATTATATAATATATAATATATAATTATTCAGTTTAATTTTATTAGTTCTTTCCGAGACTATTCAAGACAAATAAAGCTTCACTACAAACAAGAGGTGGATACTGCTCCCTTCCCTAACTTTAAAAGTGTAAAGCCTACTGCGTCATTGGTGCTTCAATGAAAACGAATTATATTATAAATATTTTCTTGTTCAGTTTTTACAACATTGAAATAAAAATAAAATTACAGTGAATTAAAATCTTGAATTGGTGAGCTTTCACCAATTAATAGCAGTATATGAAACATTCAGTTTGATTTTATTTGTACTTTCCAAGGCTATCCAAAACCCATATAGTTTTCAATAAAGCGCCAATGACGCAGTAGGTTTTAGAGTTTTACAGTGAGAGGAGGCAAAACCCAAACTCTTGTTTGTAGTGATTTTTGTTCTTTTCAAGCTTGATTTGCATATTCAATTTAAACTTTACTCGTTTTAAGATTTATTTATTCATTTATATTAGTACCTGTAGTATGTTTTTTTGTTATGATTGTTTATTTAATTTCTGTTCGTTTTGGGTTTCGTTTATTCTTTAATAGTAGTTTCTGGTCGTTTGAGTTTGAGTTACTGTAGGTTTCTATTTCTTCTGATCTTAAGCTTAATATGGTCTTTACTTTTCTTTAAACTTCTTTTTTGGAAAATTTTTTTTGTTTTAATTAATACAAGAAATGGGAGCTAATTTTCTGTCATCACAAGATCTACCAGAACGGGTTGTCAGATCTCACTCAAACTTAATGGGAAGCAAGAGGAAGTGCCCTGGTTCCATTCTTTTGGGAGTTCGTACTTGATCTAGCCAGTGTGGAAGTTCCTAAGATCTTGTCATCCCGACATCTACCAAAAAAAGGTTATCAGATCTCAACCCAACTTGATGGGATATAATAATGAATGGCGTAGTTGTGCCCTCTTGGCTATATGCCCCACCAGGTTATGCGTGTGGGAAAAAGGGGCTTGTCATAAGGAGATGGGGAGTTTAATGGGAGGGGAAGGAGTTTAAAGGGGAAGGAAACGCCAGGGTCCTTAAATTCTCATTATTAGGGGAATTCGGTTTAATCTAAGACAAATTCGGTATAGGTAGGATTAATTATCTCAATGGTGCTTTTTTTTTATTCCGTACCAATTTTAACTTCTGTAGGGAAGGGTACTAGAAAAGGCTGTAGAATCTCAGCCAAATTTGCCAGGAACGAAAGTAAGCGTCCTAGTTTTGGGAGTTTTTGCTTAATTCAACCTGTTTGGTGGGAGGGAGTTCCTAAACTCTTATCAGTCTGACATTTACTAGAGGGGGATGTAAGATCGTAAAACCTTTGTGAGAAGGCAGAATTTCTGTCCTAGCAATGTCCTTAGAAGATCTGGAGCCAAATGCATGTTTTGAGAACAACCAGAAGTATTTCTCAGATATCAACTAAACTTATTCGAAAGTAGGAATTGATAAGCTACATCCCTCTTTTTGAACTCAGGGACCGATTCGACCTGTATCAGAGAGAATGTAAGAGAGTTCTCCTAAATTCATGGCATATACATATTTGCTAGAAGGGGATATTAGACCCCAACCAAAATTGAAGAGAGCTAAGGCCAGGCTCATAGCTGTGCCTTTTCTATTCTGCACTTGATCCGTCCACTGTGGAAGGAGAGGATGGGGCATTAAAATCTCTTTGTCAGCCTAATTGCTCGACGGACAAGTGGAATTTATCTAACAAGACTAAACCAACAGTCACGGTTATGGTCTAGTGTGTCCGTGCTCGATCGGACCTTTGCGAGGAAATGCTACATTCCTGCCATCCACATCCATAAGAGTACACCTTTGTGCATTGATAAAAATATCAGTTGAAATTTGCAGGTATTTGGAGCTAGGACTTTTGTAAAGCTTTTAGAGGGTTCTAATCAGAATCCAATCAGATTTACATTGCCGCTTGAGTTTCTCCTTTCCTGGCAAAAACACCATAAGTTGGAGCCTTATTACTGGAGGTCTAGTTTTCCTTTGGGATGTAAGGTTGTATGTCTCTCCCAAAAAAGTTCATTCACATAGAGCAACAATTCTCCAGGTTCTTGATAAGTCACGACTTGTCTACACCTGGCCATGACCTACCTGCACCAAAAGATACATCGAAACGAATAAGACGTTATCAAGCTTAAGATCAAATTGCTGCAGAATAAACAATTCTGTAATCTAGGAAAGTACTAAAAAGAAGAAGCCTTTAGAGCCATTCCCCTAACGTGACAAAAAAAGAAAAAGAAAAAAAAGAGCCCATGTATTTTACAGATAAGGATAGACAAGTGAAGCGCAATAATGAGGATATGAAAGATTATTTCTATTTAGTTCAGCAAAATCAACTAAGTAGCTATTTTCCAATTTTACAGAAGACTAGTTCTTTATTTAGAAAAGTTTCTTCGACTAAAATTTATTAGAGAAAAAAGATAAGTGAAAGAGAATTATCGACCAAAATAGACAAGGGATTTTAATTTGTAAATTTGTCACAGATTTTGGGAATCGATGGGTTTGGAATAGAACGCTTACATCCAGACCTAATCATAATTTAAAATTATGAATTTGATCTTTTTTCTTTGGGTCAAAACTTCTGACTTTATATTTATTTATGTTTTCAATTTACACAGTGGTTCTTTGTCCTGCAAACGTAACCTCCATTTTCCGATAAGAACAGCATGGACTCTTATCAAAGTTTTCTCTTTTCATTTCTTCCAGGGCTTAGGAATATCCTTTTTTTCTTGTCTAATTTGGTTTAACCATGGAAATTTACATCTCATAACAAAATAAATTATCGATTATTGTCAAAAACCAAGACAGTTTTTGCTTATTACAACAATTTCGAATCCTGAAATTAAAAAAGGTCTTTAAGACACGAAGACATCTAGTTGTCCAAAAAAGCTAAGGGGTAATTAACGCATAGAAAACATTAAACTCAAACAAACTTCTGTTCTAGAGTGTTCAAAATTATCTCGTCCATGGAGAATGCATTGCTTCGGGAAAATTAGAAGTTTAGGACAAGTCAAATAAGGGACATATCAAAAATCTAGGCATTGCTGACAAGAAGTATTGAGAAACAGAATATTGGAAAATGCGGAGCTTGATCAGAAAAAAAGAATTGTAAATAGAAATATGCTACGACTTCCAAGCTTAGTTTGCGATTACTTCAAGGGAAATCCTGGAAAAACTTCAACGCGAAATAAAAGAAACAGGAAATGAAAGGAATTCTTTTGAAGGCGAATGCAACTGAAGGTTTCTATTAGAAAGAAAAAATCCATTTTCAAGCTCAATTTTTAGGGAAAATGCTACTTCACAATCAAACTAGTTAGTATACAAAACGGTTTTATTAATTTATATCTAGTAATTGCATCGATCATTCCCTTAAACTATCAGACCCAAGCCCTGTTCGATAATAGTTTAAGTTAGTATATTTCAATACCGTTGTGAAATATTACAACTAGGAGCATTAATATGCCCTCGGCTAACACATTCGTCGATACCCTTTTTCTATCCAACCCCCATCAGACGTTCTACCCTGTCCCTCTTTTAAAGTGTTCTCCTGAGGATTCAGTATACTACTAGCGAGGTAGTTTACATTAATGGCTGAAAACCAACAGCTACCTTAAAAGAAAGGGTTTGTTGTCACTAAATACGTCACCAAGCATGATATACTATACCATGAGACGTAAACCCAAAAGTTGAAAACGGTCACCAGTATTGTCCTGAATTTTTAGGACCCTATGGACGTATTGCTAGTGAATTATGTACTAGGCAATGATCTTGTCAAATATCGAACTTTTCTACCGCATAACAGTGCACGAATACATATGAACATCACCAGAAGTCTCAATTTGGAACCAGATAGATCATTTTCTGATTCCCAGAAGGTAGCGTACGAGCCTTTTAAATGTACGTGGATATAGATGAGCTATTGCTACGTCTGATTGTTCTGATCATTCTGATTGTTCACTTATTATCACCTACGTGCAGATTAAACAACTTGCCCTCAGGGGCGTACCAAACCTCTTTTCATTGGGGGCGGGAGCGAACTTCGTGGATTTTACCGAATCGCTATCTGATTTCTGCCGAGTTTTCAGCAGAAATCAGAAATTTTACAAAAGTTTGCCGAGATTTTCGCCTTTGGCGAAAATTTTACCGAATGACCAAACAGTTAGGGGATGGTGCGCCCCCCCCTCGGGACGTCCCTGCTTGCCCTTCAAAACCCACTCTGAACTTCAAGAAACCGACTAACTTCAACAAACTACTTGACCAAAAGTTTCAAGGAGATTCCTGCACAGCTATACAGAATAAGTTTGAATGCCCTGACAATTAAGTGTAAAGGAACCCAAACACATTGATATGAAGCGGAAAACGCAAAGAACGTATATAACATGGTTGCAGAAGAAAATATTGACTTCAGATCGAAACCAAAGGAAAGGTAAATCTCTGATACAAGGTAAAAGCTGATTTGTGACCGTAGGTTAATGCGGAAGGCTTTTCTATCCTCTGACACTGAGACCTTTACGCAAACTGTTCAACGAGAAGAACAAAGCAGTCAAAAAGATTGATAGGACGGACAATAAACTTGAAACAAAGCTTCTCTGGCTGTGGAAGCTACTAGAAAAAGTGATTCTAAAACTGTTTACCGACCGACAAATGAGACGATTAGGAAACACAGTAACCGGACAACCTGGATAAAAAAACAAGAATGGAATGATTCTATTAGATCCAGACAAAATTAACGAGAGGTGGGCTATCCACTTCGAGAAACTTTTAAAAAGACGAGAGCCAACGACTGAGAAAATGTACCCAACACTCACTTTTTACAGCTTGACATCAATACCAAACCGCAGAGCTCTGTAGAGACCATGTATGTAGCAAAAAATGTTCAGAAGGGACGAGCTCCAAACTCAGATGCCATCACAGCAGAAATGCTGGAGTATTGAATAAGAATACGTTTCTTAGTGTAACTTGCCCTTTTTACCATCATATGGGATTTAGAAAAGCTCCCTTTCAACATTATATATATATATATATATATATATATATATATATATATATATATATATATATATATATATATATATATATATATATATATTACCTATATACTATATACTATACTATAATATACTACCCCCCCCCCTACAAAATACTGTTTGTAGGGGGGTAAAGGGGCTTAGAATTTTGTGTTTGGGGGAAGGGGGCAATTTTTTTATCCAGTCCTCTCAAAAAAGGTGAACGCTACGGTTTTTTAATTCTTTGTGCCTTTTGTTATACAGGGTCTTTGGCTATTGAAAATAATTCCACATAAAAATCAAGCAGTCAATTTCATTGCGTAAAATAAGCTGAAATGATGGAAAGTTTTAGATTATGCTGAATTATTGCTGACCAGCACTTTCTTTATTTACACGCAAGCCTTAACATTGACAGCAACAGAGCATCAATGAGGAGCTTTGAAATAACTTTGGGATTATGGGATCATTATGTTCTTTTTCAATCAAACTAAAAAAGTACTATTTTTTGTGTTGAAGTACTCGAAAATAAGTACATTATATTTCAAAGCAAAAATAGGAATATCGATTTGGAATAAAAAAATAAAAAAAAAAATAAAAAAAAAACGATATAAAAGTTTAATTGCCAACGTTTAGGTATTTTTACATAAATTTGACGATCTTGATGATATAATAATTCCGGTAGCAGCAATAGGATCCTCAGCAGTTAAGACAGGAGCGACTTCTCTAAAAGAAAGTTGACGCATATCACAAACTCTTTAAAAACGAATTTAATAAACTACTAAGATCCAAAGTTCCAATAAGTATCTTAAGGAATAAAAAGACTAATGAAACATTTAGTTAATGGCTTGTAATTACCACACCATTTTAAAACTTGTGCAAATTAATTTATAAGCACAACTTTGAGCATCATTTATGTCAAAAGATTTTGGACTACTTTATAATCATCAATTTCAATGACAGTATATTTTGTACAAATTCGACACTATATTTTAAATAAGTCATTGGATCATCTGATAAGCAATGAAATGGTTTAAACCTTAACGGATACACATAAACTGCGTCCAAAAATGATCTTGGCTGCTGGTTTTGTCCCAATTCTAATTTTTAACAATTTCCGAGTATTTATGAAATATTGCATTGTTAAGTTTTACTTCATGACAAGATTGTCCATTTTTAATATAAATATTCTAACAAGAATTAATCGCATAGGTCCAGTAAGCAGGAGAAGACCTTTGGGGACAGGACCTCCTGAAATGTCGAGACTTAATATTTGTTTTATAGCTTCTAATATTTTTCATATATTTTGTTCTTCTCTGTTTTTTTTTTTTTTCTAGATCCGTGCCTTCATGAGTCTGAAAGAGACGCCAGTGTCTTCGAATTCCGTCAAGTTATGGTGAAATATTCCTCAGTTTATTTTTTATAGATAGTACACAAAATTGGAGCTCTACAATAGCTGAATATTTTTAAGAACCCTCTCGCTGAGACATGTTTTGACTAAGATCCGGAAAAAACTAGTGCAATATTTGTTAAAGAAAGAGTTAGAACCAAGTCTAGTGACCGTTGTTAGGCTTAAGGCCGTTACTTGACATATTCTTGCTTCTGAGATAACTGTCAAGAACTTTTCCTGAGCTTTTCACAAAAGGAAGATCAGCAATCAGGCAATATTGATCAGGAGCACAGCTAGGCATATATATAGTTATGTTGGTTTGTGTCAGAAATGAGACACATCACAGGGCAGCCGGTAGACGGCTGTCCGCCGGGGAGCTAGCGTCGGAGTATTAATCATCCATTGTGTATATACCAGCCATCGCTAAAAATTCGTCATTGCGCACGCACAAAGGCAGAGTCAAGAAGACATGTGCAAGCCATGCTGTGTCTCAAAAGACTTTAAAAGAGAAGGAACGAATGCTCATTGCTGTATAGTGCCTAAGTTATGATGAAGAGGATGGAAGAATCATTGAACATCCATTGCCCTGATGATCCATCCTTCCTTTGAGAACAGCTTAGAAACACCTCTTTGGTATTTATCTCAGAGAGGCGCGAGAGCAATGATTTCTTAATTAGTCCTTGGTTCCATCTCCTTCTTTGCACCTTGTAAATTATTTTGACAATTTTAGTGATTCCATTTTAATTTTAGTAAAGACGTAGAAGCTGAAAGTATATTAATAATTAGGAAGGAGAGACAAAAAAAATAATGGTTAGTATCTATTGAACAATGAATATTTTTTGGTTTTAGGCCATTCACATTTTGCATATTAAAACACTCACCATCGTCAATGTCATTCGATCAATTTCATGCTTATCTTTCGTCTTGTGTTGTCTAAAAGGACTGTGCCCTTTTAACAGCTTATATAACATACAGCCAAGACTGAACCAATCTGCGCTGGAATCATAGGCGGTCCCTTTCGATAGGACTTCAGGAGCCATATATCCATGAGTTCCTCTATAAGACAAGAAAAAGAGTTCTGTAATGGATAGATATAAAACCAAAGACTAGAGAAACTCCTACAAAAATATCATCTGAAAAAAAAGGATAGAAGCAGCAAGACATCCTCTATTGCTTATAAGAACGCACATAGAAGAACGAATTATTATAATTTAGCGATGAGTTTGGTTAGAGGAAGTTTGTAGGAAGTTATATCCACTCATTTCCATTTTTGGTCTGGATGAGACCAAACATAAAAGATTATTTAGTTAGAGAAATAAACAACTGAAAAATCTCAAGTTCTTTTTTAACCAAGTATTTTTAAATCAGATAAGAGGCTGCTATTATACTGGTAGGCTATTATGGTATCAACCACTTGGGAACTCTTTTTTCCTTTTTCATAATTTTGAAGTACAAAACTAATGAAAATAGAAAATATCTGGCAGTGCCACTCGTGAGTTAAGACAGTTCCACATAGGTTGGTGACCCTACAGGTCACCAACTAACAATATATATATTGTTGCTAAACACAATTTACTGGCTTTAAGCCCTTTTAAGGCTTACCCCCCACCTTTGCTGAAGGTAAATATAGTGTCATGGGACGCTCTTATTTTTATGATCGTCTGAAAATTGTGTACTGAAATTTGTGAGAACCATGTTCAATTGTTTAAATTCTTAGATAAGCATATAGCTTACTCTTCGTATATAACATCGTAATGTTGTAATTTGTTATTTTTTCTAAATAATCGGTAGACAAGATCTTTTATATTTGGCCTATATTAAAAGATATACCATTAAAAAGTTGAAATAAAAATATTAAAAAGGAAGTATTGTTTCGCAATAAATATTATCCACCCCAGTCATGGGAACGCCTCATTCTTGTCGTTCTTATTCAATCCTATCACATGCATGAAGCTAATCGACATAACTGACAAACGAAAAGTTTTTAAGAGTAATTTTTCTTTTTGCCAGAGTAATGTAGATAACCTATTTTTCGGTCATATCATTTTTCTCGATATTTCCTTCCTATTTGGTCATTATCCTTTTTTCTAAACAGCTGTACGTCACTTCCGAAAAGGATTATAAAAAAATTAAGAATTTAATTATGTTTTTATGGCAGCATAAATAAGAAACCAACAAAAAAATAGGAGATGGAGCTATTTTTCGAGCACAAACATGACTACTGTCTGGCAACAAAAAATCCAGATGCAATTGAAATTAGGAAGACATATGACGATATTACGGAGAAAAGCCTTTTGATTTGTAAAAGCAACTTCACTGATATAATTGAACAATAGCTTGTTTTTGGCAGGGAAAACACAAATTCTATTTTAGAGATGAGCCGTAACAGTTTATTTATGTGCGCACCCATAGTAAAAGACTCTGCCTCTAACAATTGATAGGAAAAAATGCAAATTCCGATATTTGAAAAATATTTGAAATATTTGAAAGATATTTGAAAAATATTGATCGCAAATACCGATATTTGAAAAATACAAGACACATACCTAATCAACGTTTGACTTATCCAGTACAAAATTTTGTAGACTCCCCCCCCCCCTCCCTTGCAAAGCCCCTGCAAGCGTATTTGTTGAGCTAGAGTGCATAGGAACCACACGAGTAAGTCTAGCGAAAAATTTCGAGACATCACAAAAACGGATGAATTTGAAAGATTATTACAAAAGGCATACACATAGGATTTTCACAAGCGAGGACTTTCTCCGTGAATTTTCCGAAATATTTCTCCTTTCACGGTATTGGAAAATTTTGACCTAGAATGCAACATTTTTTGGCTTATAACCCCCCCCCCCTCGCTGACGCTTTCAATCACACTTGCACTTTGACAGCATAAACCGATGTAGGTCAATTGTTTTAATCTTAAATATGAAGATATGGGGAAAACTGTTTGCAACATTGATAATAAAAGCAAGTTATTTGTGAATATTCCAAATGCGTAAAGTTGAATTTCAGTTAGTTTTATTGAATTTTCGCCGAACTGTATTCGTTTGCTAATAATTGGTTTAAACAAATTTTGGACTCGATTAATTTTTCTTTCACATCAATGTGTTTATCATTTTCTAGAAAGAAGAGGAAAATAGAATTGAGGAGAATTTCCCTTCATTTCCCTTCAAAGAAGAGGAAAGTAGAATTGAGGAGAATTTCCCTTCATTTCCCTTCAAAGAAGAGGAAAGTAGAATTGAGAAGAATTTCCCTTCATTTCCCTTCAAAGAAGAGGAAAGTAGAATTGAGGAGAATTTCCCTTCAAGTATAACAATATGGCCTCTTACATTCAACTTATCTTTGAGTTCGACACTTTTGATCGAATACTTTGTCTACTCTTTTGTTTTCTCATAATAAATTCCCCAAATAAATCGAGATTCTTCCAGAATTCTCCAGCCGAATTTAAATTTTATCTCTGAATTAATACTGAATATTTTTCATACGTAAAACAGCCAACGATAGACAAGCTCAGGAAGGAAATTTCAAAACTTACTTACACACTGGCGTGGGGCTTCTTTTTAGAAAAATCACAGGCTAAGCCAAGGTCAGAGATTCGTACATGTCCATATTCGTCCAACAATATATTAGCCGGCTTTAAATCCCTATAAACAATAAATCGTCGATGCATATGCTCTAAACCTGGAAATACAACACATTAAGGATTATCTAAATGTCATCTTGTGACGAAATTAGCAACAACATTAAAACAAAAAAGAAGAACTTGAATCCATTTTGTTGCCAACGGTTATGCTTCCAGGGACATTTTTAATCACCTCAGTGCTTCTTGTACCTTTTTTTGTCCATTGTCCCAGGGCATTTAACTTTTGCCCCTTTATTATCATTTAATTTGGAAGGGTATTCAACGATTATGTCGTTTTTGTTTATTAGTTATTTTCACTCCAGCTATTGAAAAAAGTAGCTATCTAGCCGGAAAATAGTAGTGAACAATGTTGCCAGATTCCAAACATAAGATAGAGCGCGGCCATAAAAGCAAAAATGCAGTGAAGGTGCAATTAAAAGAAACACTTTAGAAAATGCACTGATTTGAAAAATTCAACAAGCAGCCTGCTCGAAAAGCCCCCAAATAGCCCAAGACTTCTCTTGACCAATACATAAATTGAATTAATTGTTAGCAAATCTACAGATTTATTAATAGTTTGTTAGGACACTTAACTACTGGTTCCTTAAAGTACCAAGCACAGGGAAAATGAAATCTGGACATTTGAACCACATATATCTTAAGAACCACATATTACGCTAAAAACATGTGGAGCAAAACAGCTCAATAGTCTTAGCTTTCCACAGAAGATGCAGCTGTATTTGGGAATGAACAGATTGTTGATATTTGAATTTTTACGCACGAAACGCGTTTTCAAATTAGTTAATTAGTTATTAGCTTAATTAGTTTTGCCTATTCATTTTTACGGTCCAGCATGGGAACCCTGACCTAACATAGGCCTGGGGACAAAAAAGTTTTTATTGTTAAGCCCTTTGAAGAGAGAGAATTTATTTAGCAAACAAAAAACAATACAAAAAGAAAAATTTGCCAATAAGCCTTAAGGCTGGTGCGGCCTTTCTCCCAACCACGAAACAAGTGACTCATCAATGGATTCCCCTAAACAAAAAGAAAAAAAAAGGCCAAAAAGAAATCACCACTTGAGACCCTCTTTTATACTAATCTAATATAACAACACTATTACATATTACTTCCCTACTCTATCTATTAAAAAAAAAGAAAAAAGAAAAGAAAATTCATAAATCCTAAAGCAAAAAACAATGGCCTCTAAGCAACCGACGAGAAGTCGGCCTATCATTCTCTTGAATTATATCATAAGGAAGAGACTCCCATATAGAAGGAAGAACAAGGGGAATTGAAAATGCAGACGTTTTAGACCTTTAACCGGTTTTCTAATTAATGACTAATTCTTTGTTTCATATTCAGGCTTATCTCTCTCAAACACGCCAATCAAACCTTCATGTGCATTTCTATGCAATATACCAAACATAAAAAGAGCCTTATAAAAATTAAAAAGACCTGAAACTCGTAAATATTAATTTCTTTTAACTCTCTCTTACTGATATCCGATTATCACAACTAAACCTGAATCGCCAAATTTTAAAGAGCAGGTAATGACTTTAAATGCGTCCCACCGGCCCCACCGAACACCGAAGACGGCCCCACCGAACACCGAAGACGGCCCCACCGAACAAAAATAAATCATATAAGGGTGGACAACAGAAAAATATATCAATCTAAGTATATTAACTGGGAGAAATATTTCATCTTTCTCAGAATCCCTACATTCCGAGCAATTTTATATGATATACATTGTATGTATTTTCAGAAGCTAAGAGTTTAAAACATATTTTTTAGTCGCCTTTGTCGCCTTACTACATCACGTTTGCAGCAGTAGTTTAAAAAAGTAAAGATCGAGTTTTTTTCCTTAGTAACCAAAAACTTAAGTGCTCAGAAAAAAACTGTTTAGTGTGGAAATACTGTCAATTACCACTGAATCAAAAGTGCTAACTATCACTCAGATTCAGCAATGTAATTTATTAGCAATTGGTAATCATGGCAGCAAAATTTAGAAATTTCGAAAAATAGCCAGAATTTATACGACATGCAGTTGAAAAGGCAGAACGAATGCTCTCATTTATTTCTATTTGTCTTATTACGAAATAGTTTAGTTTAATATATTTTACGGAACTATTTTTTTCTAACTTGTATTGCTATAATAAAATACGAATTTTATTTTTAAGTTATGAACTTAAAGGAGACACTAGCCGTCTTCAAGAAGAATTATTGGGCATCATTCAGACAATAAAAAGTGTTATTGTCAGTAATAAAAGTACTATAATAAAAACTTGAGTCTTTAAATAACACATTCGGAAGACGGCTAGTACAATAAAAATTAGAGAAAAGAGATGACCATATTAATAGATTATATGATATGTCTGTGCAGAGATGATTTCAAAAAAAAAAAAGTTTTTATGATGGAAGGAAGAGTTAAGTTGAACCAAAAAACGAATAACAGCTTTTGCCTATGCCTTTATAATACACGTCGATAAAATTATTTCAAACAAGCCGACTCATTATATTTCTCTACATTTGTAGAATTTTCAATAACTAGAGCTTAGCCGAAAACGTAAAGCAATTTAAATTTTTTTAAGAGTGGAAACACAACCACTTTATAAAATTAATTTCAGCAGAAACATGAATTACTATGGGATGTTTTATATGATTTGAAGCCATCAAAATTGGTACGACTTGTGGATTATGGTTCTATAGGCATGTCTAAAGTAAAGTCGTCTTGATAGCGTTAGGATTATAGAATAACCCAAGAAACTTCACAATTTTCCTGTAATTGTAGAGTTCTGAAAAAACTAGTATTTTACTGAAAACACAAAAACTGACACACAAAAAACAGGATGTTCTTTGAACACTAGAAAATTCCTCAAGTAGCATGTAGAAAATAAAAGAATAATTTCTAAAGCTCTCAAAAGCCTCTCACCAACCATGATATCGACAACTTCTAGAGTACGATTTAAATTCTTTAAAAAACTCATGCAAGCCCTGTTTCAGTAAAGCGGTAGTTTTTCAAATTTTGAGAGCCTTACATATTCATCTTGTACTTTCTTCAGGCTGGGCTACTTGAGAACTTTTCTGCTTCAAAGAGACCATGCTGTTTTTGATGTGTTGGTATTGTGTTTCCAGTAAAACCTTAAATTTTATAATTTACAACTATAGGAAAATACCACGAATCAGTTTATTTGGGCTAGTTTCGGAGATAAATGTTGCATTAACTGCCAAGCAATAACTTTTGTTCGTTTTAAGATTCAATTTCGCTCTTTACTTCCTTCACAATAACTTTGACTTTAACGACTTATTTTTGTTCATTTTTTTAAGTCCAGTAAACCTTACAAAAAAATCTTTGTCGAACTTAGGTGATGCAACTATAAGTAACTGAATATAATCTAGGGAAGTCAGCCAGTTATCGCCTCGGCCAACATGTGCAACTCTGGAAAAGGCCAAGTCAAATCTCCCTGTGTAATGCATCACAACAAAGATTCCGGTAACAATTTGAATGATGAGGCAGATACCTAATAGGGATCCAAAGTCTGATCAGATAAAAAATGTTGAGCTTAAATGTTGAGATATGGAAACCATTTTTCAGATTTTCCCACAAAATCTAAAAAAAAAAGTTTATTATTAATATCATCTATCATTTCGCTGTCTTAGTTTATTTCAGTTACTTCTTTCTATGAAAAAGATGGAGTGACAATAGTGGATGGTAATCGCGAGGCTTTTTTACAAGAACTTCGATACTGTATATTAGTTTTTCTTCTTATGAAATTCATAGTAATCATTTGTAGAGTTAAGCATTACACTCGCGGTTGTAGAAATACTTTTTTCCCGAAAATGGGAATGACATTGGTTTAAATGCCATAATTGAACACAATTTTCCAATAAAGCCACATTTGTGCACCTAATAATTAGTAGGATAATTTCTTCCTCAAATAGACTCATATGACCCACAGGGAAATGGACCCCTAAAATTCCCACCTCTCAGGGATTGATTCTCAAACCCCAGGAGGATATGTATTTTGATTATCCCGTCAAAAAAGTGATCTGTATATATGTGGTTTAAAATAGTTGCGGCAATTATGTTACAAATTGCTTACAAATTATGTTACAATTAGGTCCACTATTATGTTTAAAATAGTGTAGGGAGTTATGTTACATTATATAAGAACATTCAGCGTTGAATCTTCAGCAAATTTAGATACATGGCATTTTAGATATGTACTATTTAGATATATACTTAAGCATTTTACTTTAATTAGCTACATACTTCGGCATTTTAGATATATACTACACAATCGAAGCCATAAATCATAAAGTATGAACCTCCAAAATGACATATTTAAGGGTTGCTAGTGGTGCAGTTGGGTCATAAATCCCCAATTTTAAGAACGAAATCTTGTCTTGTTTCCCCAAAAGTTCCCTGGATTCTTGAGACTTGTTCCGGGATAAAAAAAAATGGTACTGGAATTATTTCTGATTTTCTACGATATAATTAGGACCTTATAGGGATAAAATAGTTGCGTTTCGATACGGAATGGCAGAAAAAGCCCTTCGATAAAACAATATTTCTTGTGTTCCTTGGAAATGAAAATAAATGTAAAAAAAAAATATTTTTTTTACACTAAATGTAAAAAAAAAAAATCCAATAAGCTCTCTCCAGACTTTTTGTGACCAACGCGTTGATACGATCTCCAAACCAACAAAAGTAGGACAATGAAGGAAAACGAGTAAAACCTCGTGAAAAAAAAAAAAAAAAAATGATCATATGTCGCCGAGAAACCAACACTCAATCGTTCTCAGCGCAGGAAGAAGCAAAAACAGAAGAGGCTCTTTCTCAGGCAACCTTTCACAGTTCTACTCCTTTACTAATTTTCAATTAATCATGAGAAACAACATAATGTTTTGAACGACCAGGGATGATAAAACAACCACTTTATTTTTCTTCCTCTTCTTCTTTTAAAGCAAAATAGAAGGGGCCATTGTCCCTTTCTCTTCAACAGCGTCCCCCTAGGGGAGCAACCATGAAAAAGCAGAAAAAATTCTTGTAGAATATACTTTAGAGCTCCAAATTAACCCTATTCAAAGATATAGTATTTTAAGTCAGTTTCTTTTGTCGATTTTCTCATGAGGATAAATTGATTGCTTTCAAAGATGAAAAAGCTTTTTAATCCTGCTCCCAAGCGAGATGAACCGACCTGTCGTGTAATATTATAGCTGAAAAGATACGTCAAACTTTGATTTAAGTTTCCATGCTCCTAATAAAAAAGACTTCATTTTCTCCATGGAGGAAGATATTTTCTCTCTACTTAGCTTACAATCACCTTTTTATTGATAATCAAGTAAAAAAGCGTATCCCAAAAAAAGTTTTTAATGAAAACTACAAAGCCATATTGAAAGCTAAAATAAGCGGAAATAAAGTTATAGGGCAATATAAACTTAAAAATAACATAAATTACAACGAAAAATCATACCAAACACAAAGATAACAGATGCTGCTTCGAAAGTATCCTAAAACAAACGGAAATTAAAATAAAAAACCAACTCAAACTTAAAACGAAGAGAAATTACCCAATAAAGGAGTAGGACAACCGCCTCCGTAAACTCTCTAAAGCTCCAAGCGTCGACTAAAAATGACTTGTATTTTGAGCAGCGTTTTTTTTGTGTTTCTTTTTATTTTATTTTTTTATTTGTCACAGCGTCAACAACAAAACGATATCACAAGACTAATCGAAGTTTAAACAAGAGGTGCCGTAAATAACAGCGGGACTACCACCTTCTCAAACTTCTCAAGGCTTGAGTGTCCTTAGCGCTTTACTGATACTATGTATATTTTGAACCATGTGCTTTTTATCTGTCAAAACATCAACAAGAACAGAAGCAAAATCATGATGATAATCAGAATTACAAGAAAGAAAAAAAATATTCCTTAGAATAACTACATTTGAGACAGACAAATCAGTTTTGTTAAATTAAATATTTGTCAAAACTTATCGTTTTGAACAGCCTTTTAAAAATGATGCGTGAATAAGATTTAAAATGAACATTGGTAATTTTTGAAGCAATTAGTTTAGATTTAAGTACGGATAAAAATTTACTGCATATCAGATTAGTGAAACTAGATTGATTCTTTAAAGCATAATGATATTAATTCCTGGAATTCTGAGAAATTTTGATTTTTCAACATTATGATAATGAAAGAGACTAATTTAAATATATTTTGTTTTCATTAAAACGAAAATATTACCCTGGCCTCTCGAGGGCTTAGGGGGGATGTAGCCCATACTCTTATTTGTGGTAATGCGTGAGAGTCTTGCATCTGAGCCACGGAACACAACGAGAGCGAGTCATCTGACCAGACACATGGGCCCGTCAGTTTGGAATTCGTTCCCAGATTCCGTTCGTCAAGCTGAAAGTGTGCCACAACTTAAAACTCGTATTAAAAATCCTTTCTTTTCAGGAATTTGGTAGCGTTAAAGGTTCGAGAGAGTGTTTTTATTTATCATTATTTCAATTATTATTCTTCTTATCCCCTTTTTTTTCATTTGAATTGGTAAGATGAATTGGCATGCATGATATCCAACCAGTCGCTTTTTCAAGCATCTTTTTGCTTTAGTGCGGCTTGTTGTGATACTGAGTTGTTTTTGTATTAATAAAAATGTCTGAACCTGAACCTGTTAATTTACTGCACTTTCAGACTAATAAAAAATATTTTTTGTTAAGGCTCAAATGTTACTAATTCCTGGGTGTCCACACAATTACTGATTATTCCATGTTAGCTCAGGGAGCGCAGTTGCACTACCTAAGTAAAGAGTGATGTTGCTAACATGTATTTTTTTTCTCCAGGCCTCTGTGTTGTCGCCCTCTTTTTGCATTTTTGTGCTGCTGTTGTGTTTTTTTCTCCAACGAAGTTCGATTGGATATTGAAAATTCTAGTACCATTTTTAAGAATTAAAAGCTACTGGAAGGGAACCAGCCCCCTCCCGGGCCTCTTTTCCTTGTCCCCTTAACCCCAAAGACATTGCTGTTGTCAATGTTCCGAAAAATAAAAACTTCACTGTTCAAAAATACAAACAGTGTTCGATGAATTCCAGATAACATACAAGCCGTTTAGAGGTTTTGAGGGGGAGAAAAGTGGACAGGCAGCCATAATCTTGTTTTAAACCGTGATTAGCCTTGAGATTTTTTTGGTGTGTTATTGTTGATGCTGTGACAATTAAAAACATACTGCTAAAATGAAAACCGTTTTCAGTAAAGCGCAAAAGAAACTCTTGCTTTTAGAAGCTAAGGAAATGATAACCCTAATCCTGTTTGTATTAGTTCTGTTCTTTTTCAGTTTAACTTGATTGTTCACTGTAATTTTTGTTCTGTAATTGTGTTTAATTTATTTATTGATAGCAATTTTAATTCGTCTGAAGCTTGAATTATTATATGAATTATTATATGACTTAATGTATGAATCTGCTCGTCTTTGGTTTAGAATAGGTCTTTACATTTCTATAAAAACTTCCATCTTGGAAAAAGTTTCCTTAATTAATATTAAAAAAGAAACATTGTTCAAACTACATTTTGTTTTTTGGGACGCCCAAATTGTCTTCTACCTTTAGACGGTTGAAAGGGGTCAATTTTATTCTTAGTTGTACTGATTTGTGTTCGTTCTAAGTTTAATCTGATTTCTTTCAATTTCTGTTCGTTTTAAGTTTTAACTATTATATGAATTTGTTTCTCCTCAATTAAGGTTTTAATATGGCTCTTCACGTTTGTTTTACCTTTTTCTTTGGAAAGCCTTTAAATATCAATTTATTTTTATTTTTTAATTGACATAGTTTTATTATTGGTTGATTGTAGGAATAGTCGAAATGTTTTCTTCAGTTTTTCTGCTAAATAGCTAAAATGTTGGACTGTAATTTCAATTTACGGTAAAATTTGTATATTCAGTCAAAACGTTTGATCAGTCGCAGTTTTGTGCATTCATTTTTACAAACATTCTTACCATAAAATAGGTTGGATAAAAATGGAAATTACACACAAGTGGATTGAAGATCACCTTAGTTTTTTATTTTCTATGGGGCTGAATCCATCCTTACCCCATTTTTGAACTCACCAAGCTCTCCTTAGCCCAGTCTACTTATCTCTGAAAGTTCCATGTCAATTGAAGATAAAAAAAAACAATAACAATAATAATGTTTAGCTCATCTTGGGGTGTTACAACCCCCCCCCCCCCCCAAGGAAAATATCTCCTCTCAGGTGCGTTTCGCCAAGTAAGTTGTAAGCCAATCGGATACAAAAAAGGAAAAAAACAATGGGCCTGTTTTGGCAGAATTAAACAGATATTGTCGTCATTGAGATCCTTGCATCCTTGTATAATCCCTTATAAATTGAAGCAAATCAGGAAAAAATTTAATTTTTGGTACACTTTTATGGGTCACACGTAAATAAAAACAAAATTCAAAATACTTTGTCTCCATTAAGGTCTACCAGGCCCTGTCTACATTCTCTGTAACCTTTAAGCCTATCAGATACAATTAACAAATTTTAGACTCATTTTTGGGAGGCCACGAATCATGATTAGCTTCAAATTTTTGTCCTTATAAATATGTTCACTTTCTTTGAATAGGATTATATCTCAAGTACTTACTGAAATGCTTCCTTTTAGCAGTTCAGACTTGGGAGACGGAGTGAAGAATAAGTTCCGTTTTTTAAGAATTGTTAAATTCATATTACGCAAAGCAAACCCAATCAAAACTAATTTAAAGCATATTTCAAGAAGTTACATTAGACAATACATGTGATATACTGTGTCGGTTGGTAGATTATAGCAGAGAAACAGAATAATGTTGCCTTTATTTTTTGACGCTATAAGTCAATACAACCAAATTTATTCAAAATTTTTTATCAACATTAAGGTTCTCTTTAGCCCTGTTTAAAGTTTTTTGGTTGTTTTTAAAGGGAATTTTACCTTTCCTTTCAATTCTTTCTTGTGCATTGGGATCCTGTTGGCCCAACGAAATAAGGAGCCATGTTCTGAGCTAATAAAATAAGTTTTCGCTCTTTTCAGGCTCCATTTTTGGGAAGACTGTCCACGAACTAATTTCTTTATACATTAGGCTACTCTTGGCCCTGGGGACTTGTAGCTTTAAGCTTCAAACTGATCAGGGACACCTAGATTTTTCCCCTATTTACTGACCTAAAAACATCCTCCCCCTTTAAACCAAATCTGCAGTCCCTACAGCCAAGGTTACAATTCTTGAAAGTTTAATGCCGATAGAAAAAATGCCGCATTTGCATGCAAACAAGCTCATTTTCTTTTTTCTTTTGCCAGTTTGGATCACCGTGAACCATGGACTTTCAGAAATAAGTGTCAAATCAGCAAAGAAAAAAATTCTAGTCCCAATTTTGGGGGCCCGTCCCCAAACCTAAATTATTTTTTATGCATCAGGGTTTGTCCCTTCGTCCACGGTTTTATGAGGGTAAGTTTTCACCCATTCAGAGAAAGAACTTTGCCCTTTTTCTGGGGAGCTAACTGTTTTTTCTCTCTTTTTCTCGTAAATTGGGGTTCCTTTAACCCAAGGACTTAAGCCAATAGGTTTTGAGCCGATCTGAAACAAAGAGTTTTTCGTCTTTTTGGGCCCTATTTTCAGGAACTGTACCCCCAAACTAACATTTTTCCATATTAATCTAACCTAGGCCCAGTGGCTTGTGGCTGTCAGTTTCAAACCGATCAGGGATAGATACTTCATTCGTCCCTTTCTGGGCCCCCTAGCATCCTTCTTCTTCCCAACAAATGTTTCGTCCCTTGGCCTGGTAACGAATCTTGAAAGTATCTAATCAATGTGGGAAAAACTTTTTGAACCTTTCTTGGGAAGCCTATTTGGGATGGGCCATACCCTAAAAAAAATCAAAAAAAAATCTATATTTTGGTTATATTTTGAAAGGGAGGGGCTCAAGCCTCCAAACTGATTTATTTGTGCGTCGAAACTCCCTTGGTTCAATGACCTACACCGGTAAGTTTCAAACTGGTCAGCAACAAAAGCTTGTTTATCAATTTCCAGGCCCCTAACACCCTCTTCCTCTCAGAAAAAGTCCGTTCCTCTTGGCCCAGAAGACGATCCCTGAAAGTTTTGAGTGAAAGGGACATCCAAGATCAAACATGCCCCCCACCCTTTCCATAATAAAAACAATTTTTAAGTAATTGGAAACTTGCATAATTGACGGAGTTAGCCCCAAAGGCTGTGGCGGTCATGTTATTCCTGGAGGCATATTTATTGGATCTTCCGACTATTCTGAGAAAAATTACCCTCTGGAAATTTTTATAGATGTCTCGAGGGGTTACAAGGGACCAGATAGCAGAAAAAGGCACGACAGGCTGGTTGCCC
Source organism: Artemia sp. Qi Xiang Cuo (assembly GCF_049724085.1). Classification (NCBI taxonomy): domain Eukaryota; kingdom Metazoa; phylum Arthropoda; class Branchiopoda; order Anostraca; family Artemiidae; genus Artemia; species Artemia sp. Qi Xiang Cuo. Next base: position 78,789,132 of record NC_142796.1, on the reverse strand, counting down.
TTCAATGACTTTCGCTTCTCAAACAGGAGACTAAATTCTTCAATCTCCGATCGAGGAAGCCCCCTCCCAAGGTTCTATGACCACCCCTAAAGTACGAATCCGGGAAAAAGACAAGACACAGGCGACAGAAAGCTATCATAATCAGCAGTACATTGGGCATTTTTGAAGAATCAGAAACAACAAAAAGTGTCGAGGGAGCAACATTTCGCGTTATCTTCTTTTATGCTAGCGTTTTTCGTCGATTGCAAGAAGGTATGAAGGGTCTAACCATTCCACTTTTTTAAAGAAACTGTTGACCTGAAGCTGGGTTAATAAATACGACATTATATCTTAGAAAGTTGCGCATAGTGCTTGCACATGGCCAAAAACAGATGGGTTTATTTTGTTCTTGGGCTAGAGTCTAACGTTTGTCAGCTGAAATGAGAGTATAATAGTCTATAATCAGAGAGGACTATCTGAGGTTCTTCCGTCAAGCTTTAGTTTCTTCGAGCCTTGTGTGGTCAGAAAAGCGCTTCTAGTTAATATTGTTAACCATTACTATTCGGAATTTTGGGTTTGTCATTTCATCTTCTGCGCTTAGGACTGGCGCAGAACAATAGCATTACACAAAACTACAAAGGATGTATTTTAACCTCCCAAGCTTTAATATTTATCTCTTGTTCTCAAGAAACTGGAGCTTATTGTTCGCTCCCCTTTCTTAGTAGTAATATTAAAATTTTGACCCATATCAAGGAAATCATCCTTTGAGTCGAGATAGACATTTTTTTTTTTTAAGAAGTGAAATCAAAGTATGTGTCTGCGACAAACAATTTTATAAGAAACATGAAAATAAACCAAGTATCAGAAGATAAAAAAAAAAAAACCATTGACAATGGTATTTATGAAAACACAACTTAAAACTTTTCACAGTGACACTTAGCGGTTGCAATGACTAAATATCAACGATAACTATCGTTGATGTTGAGGAACAAAGTCAAATAACTGCTTAGAATAAGGCTTTGTTAAAGAAGACATTTAATAGCCAAAACTAGATTAATACAAATACGACCAAACAACATTTTCACCAAACACACTCTTGGGGATTAGCAGTGATTTTCTGTCTCTACAAGTTGACAGGCCTGCTTTTGCAAGGTCTGGACATTTTGCCACAAAAAAAAATGTTTGTTTACATATATTACATAATTAGTCACTTAGGTATTTTAGCGGGTATAAATGCTTAATTCCTGAAAGGCAGCTTTTTAAGAGTTCTTAGAACAGTGTTTTTTCTATAAAATTTACAGAAGAATCGTTAAAAATACCGAAAAAACGATAATACTAGAGTAAATGGGCCCTCTCCGTATGACTTCTGATTTCAATATACACAAAACTACAAAGGGTGTATTTTAACCTCTGGTCGGTAATTTTAAAAGAGAAAAGGTACTTCCCTTCTCTCTAGCCTATACCATATCATAATTAGTTACTTCTTACCTAAAATAACTTCAGCCGCATAAAATCGCATATCAAATTCAGTAAAGACGCCATGTTGTGACAAGTGATAATGGAGGTCACCCCCATTCATGAGATCCAAAATAAAGCAGAGTTTGTCCGCTGTATGGAAGGCGTATGTCATACAAACGATAAATGGACAATCCGCCTTGAAAGAAAAATTTGTGAATTAAAACTCCAAAAAGGTACCTTTTAACCGTTACTTGAGAAAGTGACTGTTGTTTAAGATTTTTCTTGTTATTTTGTCCCATCGACTTTTACCCACTTTTTATTCTTCTTTTGTACAGAGGACGGCTGAGCGAAGGACTCGACCGAAGTAATTGCATTTTTCTTCGTTTTTCACTGGCTGTGAAATACACCATTTTCTTCGTTGTCTTCGTTGTCACGTTTTTTATCCAGGTCAACAATGCAGCATATTTGCAATATCTCGGAAACTGCTTGGAGGATCGAGTTGAAACTTCATGAGAAACTATAAAATATAGACATTCTTGCGGTGCATCGAGTGCATCGAGTCCAATCCCTTTTTTGTTTAATTTCTGTAAAAGTTTTCGCGTTTCTGTAAAAGTTTGAAAATACCATATATACCATTCCATTTTGGGCACGACCATTGATAAACTAAAAAAGTATGACAAATTGCATCTCTTTAGTTAGATAATTTCCCTCTAATAATAAATGGTTGTCCTTACAGTAATAAGTTCATTATAAGCCAAACAAAACCATTTAACACAGTATTAAAATAAAACTCATCACAAAATGATAACACACTATATATCTCCCCCCCCCTCCTAAATAAAAACTTAAATAACAATCCTTTCTTCAGCCCTTCATAAAAATATTTACAAACCTAAACGATTTTTCTTTTTCTACATTCATCTGCAGGGATCCCGGGAACTCGAGGGCATCATCCTTCAAAAAATTGTCAAACAGTTCGTGGAAACGAACTGTAAGTAAGGAGCGACCCGGCTCAATGGTAACCGAAACTCTAGAAAACGGGTTTTTGATACCAATTGATACATCAAAAGAATCAGATTTCAATGCTGATTTCAAAAGTATAACTTTCATCAAGTTTAGTCCTACACATCAAAAGTTACGCGCCTGAGAAACTTTGGCTGATTTTAAAAAAATGTAGAAAAGACCCCATAAAGTAATAGAAACTTAGTTAAAATCACACCATCATATTTCACGTATCAGAGAACCCTACTGTAGAGGTTTCAAGCTCCTATCTACAAAAATGCGGAATTTCGCTTTTTTTGCCAGAAGAAAGAACACGAATACGTGGTTATTTGTTTGTTTGTTTTTTTTCTCCTAAGGTTGATCGTATCGACCAATTGGTCTTAGAATATCGTGGGGGGGCTCGTCGGAACTGAAATTGAAATTTCTAGTGTCCTTTTTAAGTGACCAAAAAAAATGGAGGGCAACTAGGCCCCCTCCCACGCTTATTTTTTCCCAGTCACCCGATCAAAATTTTGAGATAGCCATTTTGTTCAGCATGGTCGAAAATATGATAAATATGTCTTTTAGGATGACTTAATCCCCCGAAGTCCCCAGGGGAGGGCTAAAAGTTATGAACTTTACCCAATGTTAACATATAGTATTGGTTATTGGGAAGTATACAGAAGTTTTAAGGAGGTTTTTTTTCTGGTAGTGGGAGGGAAGGGGGGGTTAGGGTGTATTTGGGATGATATGTTCATGAAGGAAGTTGTCATTGGGGAAGGAAAATTGCCATGAAGGGGGCGCCGGACTTGCCAGTATTATTTATTGGTTATTGGGAAGTATACAGACATTTTCAGGAAGGATTCTTTTTTCTGGAGGGGGGGGCTAGAGGAGGGGGTTACTCTGGAGAATCTTTCCGTGGAGGATTTTTCTTTGGGGTAAGGGACATTTCTATGAAGGGGGCGCCGGATTTCCAAGCATTATTTAAAAAATGATCAGAAATTAAATAAAAAAAAACAAGTTTTTTCAACTGAAAGTAATAAGGAACATTAGAACTTAAAACGAACAGAAATTATAACATATGTGAGGGGGTTCTCCCCCAAGTCAATACCTCGCTCTTTACGCTACAGTTTTTTTTAGTGCTTTCAAAAGAGCTATCTATTCTAATTAAAAGGCCTTTGTGATTCAGGGGTTTGTGAATTAAAATTTTTTTTTAACTTTTAACGTAAAGAGCGTGGTACTGACTAAGGGGAGAACCCCCTCATATACTTAATAACATATACGTAATAAAAAAAAATAAAAAAAAACAAGCGATACGGCTCAAAAGTAATCGAAACTTTTAAAAACGGAATTTTGATGCCAATAAATGAATCAAAAGAATGTGATTATAATGTTGATCAAAAATATATAAATTTTATCAAGTTTAGTATTACTCATCAAGGGCTACCAGCCTGAGAAACTTTGCCCGATTTTTTAAAGAGGGGGCAAACATCCCCTACAATTGAATAAATATTAATTAAAATAACAACGTCAGATTCAGCGTATCAGAAAACCCTATTACACAGGTTTCAAGCTCATATCTGCAAAAATCTGCAACTTTGTATTTTTTGCCAGAAGAAAAATATACTAATATAGAAGTTAGTTACGTAAGTTAATTTGTAAAGACATCCATTTAGCAAAAGAAAAGTAAAATTTTTATGCAAATTTTGTTTACTTATTCAGTGACGGGTAGCCAAAATAAAAGCTGCATCAACTAAAAAACGATCAGAAATTAAATGAAAAAAACAAGTTTTTTAAACTGAAAGTAAGGAGCGACATGAAAACTTAAAACGAACAAAAATTATTCCGTATATAAAAGGGGCTGTCCCATCCTCAACGTCTCGCTCTTTACGCTAAAGTTTGACTCTGTCTCACAACTTAATTTCTTAAACAATAAAAAACTTTAGCGTAAAGAGCGAGGCGTTGAGGAGGGGACAGCCCCTTTCATATACGGAATAATTTCTGTTCGTTTTAAGTTTTAATGTCGCTCTTTACTTTCAGTTTAAAAAACTTTATTTTTTTTATTTAATCTCTTAAAAGAGAAAGCTTCGGGCACTCTACAAGAACGTAAACCAGCACTAAATTCTCAAACTTTTGTTTCGCGAGCCTAGCTGGTTTTGATATTATGAGTATTACAAGAGAATATAGGGCAACGAGAAAAACGAGGTAATTTACAGCCAGGAAAAAAAAAATTAAAAAGCAAATATTTTGGTCGAGACCTTCTGGTGTCAGGAGGTAAACGCAATGTGGACTGTAATATCAAACTTTCATCTGAAAATTTATTTTGTAAAAGGCTTTATTTGTGTGTGTATCTCTTTCTAGTTTTGAAGCACTGAAATTTTCGTTGCTTCGTTCTTTGCTTTTTTAGTTTCCTGTTTTCACTTTTTCATTTGTTGTGTTGTTTAGCCAATATGGTCTATGAACTTATTTACGATATTATCCGTTTAGATTAGACTGGCCGAAGTTATCATATAACAACTATCAAAAAGTTTAGAATCTTAGCATCTCCAGTAGTTTCAAACTTTCCAAGTATTCCTTGCTCATTGATGTGTATGACAAATAAGATCCCGTTTTGAGTCTCAGCTCGTTTCTCAACTTTATTAAATCTTTTCTGGATCGAGTTTGTCTATACACTAGCAATGCAATAGATTGTTTTCATCATGAATAAGCTCCATTGTGAAAAGAAGAATATATAGAAACATGTCGAAGTCCTCAAAATGGAATCCCAGCAAATCAAATTTACAAAAGATGCTTAAAACTATGCACGCCGAAATAATTAAAAAATTCGTTTAAAATTGCGTTCCAGAAGTCAGTAGTACTAGTATTTAGGGGAAAGGGGGATTTTGATTCTGAGGTTCGTTTTCATTTGGAGGAATGATTTTAGAGACTAAAGAAAATTTTGTTTATTTGGGTGTTAAGTATAGTGCATTAAGGGAGATGTCTAGTCATGCATAAGATTGTCATTTAAAGGGTAATAGGCTAATAGATAAGCTTTTGAGAATTAATTTAGGTCAGCTAGCAGGCAGGAGGATCCAGAAAAGAGTTTTTCACACAAAAGTAGCTTCTAGTCTACATTGGGGCTCTGATGTGTGGGGTTTTGCTAAAGCAGCTAAGCTAAAAGTAGTTCAGCTAAGATATTTTAAGAGAATTTTAGGGTTGAAGAGGGTTCATTTAGTTCAGTGATACTGAAAGGAGTCTTGGGGCTTTTCACTTTAAGGAGTGTTAGATTGGTTAAAATGGTAAAGTTTAGGGAGAAAAATATTAGATTACCTATATCTTAGCTTGTTAAATAGTTTATTTGGTGAGTTTGAAGGACGGTAGACGTGATTCGTGGCCAAATCAGGTCAAGAAAATACTGGACCTTTTTGGCCTTTGGCGGCTGGCCCCTATTTTTGCCCTATGTGTGGATGTGTGAATGAGAATTTATTTCGTTTTGTATCCGAGTGTAAAGAGCTATCTGAGTTGCGGAATGAATGTTTTGGAATAGTGTTTGGGAGTGAATGCTGGTTGATTGAGCGGATGGCTGAGAGGAATGCATGTGCTATTAAACAGTTGTGTAAGTTTCTTCGTTTAGGGATTAAACATAGAGAAGCAAGTTTGAAGGGATAGCTTGTTACGATTTGTAGGATTTGAGTTTCATCATGATTGGTGTTTGTTTGGTTAAAATGTTGAACCTTGGTGTGTTTCTTTTTTTGTCTTTTTGTTGTTCTTTTTTCTTTTTCTTTTTTTGATTTATATTATCTAAAGTTGCATTTTGTTCTTGAGCTTTGTTTGTAGATATGGCCCGCAGGCTTTTTGCAATAAATCTTATCTTATCTAACAATACTTATTTTACACTAATTTAATAACAACTATAAGTTTATTTAGGTTTGCATGTGCTTTTTTTTTCTCACCAATGGTTTATAAGCCGTTGACAGAGAAAGTTTCCAGAAACTAGTTCTAAAATTAACTTCCACATTTTCATAAAACTTTCCAGAAAAAGCTCTAGAGCTAACATATTTTTTTTTTTTTTGAAGATTTTTCTTCCATAAAAGCAAATACTATATTCAATTAAACATTCAGCATCAACAAAACCTTTCCTTGAGGATTGCCTCGAAATTGTCTATTTCCAAATAAATGTAAAATCTGCCTCTAGAAACAAAAGCAAAGGGAAAATATCTTAAGTAAGAGGTCAAAACTTGAAACTTATAGATTTCCCCATAATAGGAAGGGGATTTCAGCTTTTCGTAAGGTTGAACTGCGCAAGAAGGCCAGGAGCCTTCTTGTCTTTCCAGGTTGAAGTATGAGCAATATGAAACAGGCTTTACCAGCAAGAAATTCGGACGACGTGTCGCTGGATAGACTTTAGGAGAGACATAAAAATATTTCACCTATTTTTTGACGCCACGAATCGATCCAACATAATTTTTCGAGAATATTTATCTTCATATAGGTTCTCTTGGTCCACTCTATATAACCTTATAGCCAATCTGGAAGTACCTATCTTTTGGATTCTAAATCTGCGTTCAGAAAAAAACTTTGAGCCGTTTTTTGGCCCAAATCGGTTCAACGCTTTACTTTATTTTTTTTCATAAATTATCCCTTTACCCATGAATTTACAGAATTAACTTTCAAAATGATCAGGGGCGACAAGTGCTCCGGTTCATTTCTGCGCCCTCTAACACCCTCTTCCCTTCCAACCAAAATGCATGGTCTCCTTAGCACAACAGCGATCTTTGAAAGGTTCAAAGCAATCGAAAAAAGTTGTTGGCGCTTTTTAGGCCCTATTTAGAAGGGGGAGGGACCATGCCTCCATACTAAAATTTTTCTTGTACATTGGGGTCCACTTGATACAGCAACGTGAAGCTTAAATTTCAATCTCTTCAGAAAAAAAAGTTTGATAGCCCTTTTTTGGGCCCATTTTTCAGGTGAACTAACATTTGTGTGCCTTTTTTTATGAAGTGTTTTTTTTTTTCTTTTGTGAATTTTGGAGGTAAATGTCAAACCAATCAAAATTATATTTTTTTTGTCCCATTTTTGGGGGATTTGTGTTCCCGACCTAAGTTATTTTGTACATTAGGGTCGTCAAGGTCCAAAAATTTTTTTGTGTAGGTGTCAGGCCATTCGTTTTTTTTTCGGCAGAGCCCTTTTTTTATGCATTGGAATCCTTTTAGCCTAACTACTGAAAGATAAAGCTTTTGAGCCAGTAAAAAAATACACTTGACAGGCTTCCTTTTTTGGTAGGACGTTGTCCCCAGACTATTTCTTGTCCCCTTAGCACTGTGACCTGCAACCCCATCTTTTAAACTGATCAGGGACAACAAGGTTTTTGGTCCATTTTCAGGCCCCCTAGAACCTTCCTACTCCCAAACAAAATTGTATAGTCCTCTTAGCCAGACAACGATCTGTCAAAGTTTCAAGGCAATCGAAAAAAATTGACACTTTTCGGGCCGCAATTTCGAGGGGGACCGTGACTCCGACCAAAAATTTGTCGTAAAAATAAGGCTCACTTGGCCAGGGACTAAAGGTGTTAAGTTTCAAGCCGTCCAGAAAAAAAAGTAACAAGTTTTTTGGGCTCCATTACCTCAAACTTTTTATTATTATTACTGTCATTATGTTCCTCATAGCCCAAGGAATTATGGCTGTAATTTTCAAACTAGTACTAATATTACTAGACTCACTGCAGCACCAATCCTCCTGCAGCACAACAACTTGACCAAAGCTTCAGTCTTTACCCCTCCCACTAAGTTCCAATTGCTTTTGAACCCTTCCTTATGAACTCTTTCCACTCCATCCAGGACAACCTGCTTTTCACTTTGGTCCGAGATGGACGTTCAAAAAGCCAAATCTCTGGCAATTTGTCATCATGTACCCATAAAACACGGTCAAAGAATCTTAACTTTTCTTTCATTAAAGCTCAACAAGGTTGGATCAAACTAAAATTTTCATACAGCTTATTGTTTGATACACGGTCAGTCAGACAAGCTCATAAGACTATCCTTAGATAATTCCTCAGGAAAATACTTAACATATCTTCCTCGCACTTTCAAAGCGCCCAAGTTTCAGAACGATGCTTGACCGCTGTCATAACCTTGGCTTCTAATGCTCTAATCTGAGTTAGCAGACTTATCTTCATATTCTTCCAAACTTTATTCAATTATGGAAAAACACCCTTCGCTGTGGTTGTTCTACTTTTTACATCTTCACTGCAACCACCAGTTTTGCTAATAATACTGCCAAGGTAAGTAATGCTATCCACATGAAATCATCAATCTACACTCACATAATCTGTATAATCTTGGTCTTGGGGAGTTTTATCTAGCTATGTTGTACATAGCTTTGGTGTAATTATAGCCTACGGTATACAATGCAAGGACCGGACCTTCACAAAAGTTTTTCTATGAGCTGAATTAAATAACTGTTCATAATCTATAAAACTGAGGACAAGAGGGGAATCAATAAGAAACTTCAATTTCAAATTAATTGAGCCCCCTACCGAGTTTATAAGGCCGCCCCTTCCATGTAAAGTGGGCGGGAAGAAGGATTAAATACTACGTTAAAGGTAAATTGTTTTTTACTACAGTCAAAGCTAGAGTTTTGCTTTTCATTAGCGGCACTACCAATATCAACGATGCGCTTCGAATTAGAAGTAAAGGATTTCTAAGAAATTGAAATTGTCGAAGTAATTAAAAGATGCCTTTACTTGTGCATGAATTTTATTCACCTGAATCTTTCCGACAAGTTTTTCCATCAATTAGTTATCTGATGAAAAAAGTAAAGTTCGAAAGGTGGTGAAGAGTTACTTTCGTTATCTTAATTTAGGTAGCAGTATTGTATTAGCATTTTCTTTTTCAAAAGAAGGTTAATACAAATACTTCTAAAATGCTAACCTAGTACCCGAGTCAAAAGGAAGATCTTAAGCCGAACTGGCCAGCCATGACAAAAAAACTAAACAAAGAGAGAAAAAACGACAAACGAGACTGCGGACAGTACAGATAAAAAAACTAAAACAACGCGGATATTTCGCCTGTGTCCAAACTAGGCGTCTTCAACACAAGAGAAACAAAGATAAAAAACCAAACTAAAAACAAATAAAACCACCATCAATAAAAATACAATTGTCGCAACTGACCCACGAAGGAAAAAGAAGCTATTAGAGTTACTTCGATTAGAACATCAAAGCAACTGAGGTAAAAATGTGAAAATTGAAATTAAGTTAATTATTTTGTTGCAAAACAATCCTCTTGTTAGCTATTACTGAAGCAACTAAATTTCGTAACAGAACAATTGACTTAATTTCAATTTGTATATTTTTACCTCAGTTGTTTTGATGTTCTTATCGAAGTAACTCTAATAGCTTCATTTTCCTACGTGGATCAGTTGCGACAATTGTATTTCTATTGGTGGTGGTTTTATTTGTTTTAGTTTAGTTTTTTTTTTATCTTTGTTTCTCTTGTGTTTAGGACGCCTAGTTTGCATACAGGCGAAATACCCATTCTGGTTTTGTTATCTATCTTTTTTCTCTACTGGCCGCAGTCTCGTTTGTAATTTTTTATCTCTTTGTTTAGTTTTTTGCCAAGTCAAAAGATTTTCTAAGTGAAGGGGGTTTGCGGGATGATCGACAAACGTTGATGCCCTTCCGAGTTGACTTCGTCAGCCTTCAAATGAGTCGTCTGTATCTCAGCTACAAGTAGGTAAGCATACTAAACGATTGGGTCGGTTCGAGAATAGTGCTAAGATAAAACAGCAGGATCTTTTCTCGCTAGATCTATTGATTGTTTTATGGAGGAATTTATTGTTGCGTATTTTAGCCGCACAGGCTCCCTAGAGCTTCATGGCTAACCATTTTCCTATATTTCGTTTTTTTTTTTGTATTACATTAGCTGGAGAGTTCTCTGGTCTTACCTTCAGGGTCCAAACAACGCCGTAGGAAATTAGTTATTTTCAAAATATACCCTTACGTACTATTTTTACCCATTATAATTGAGGAACTAAAAAAGTCAGTATAAAGAAACTTTCATATTCAGAATTATTGGTCGCTCTAAACACCACCGTTTGCTGTGAGAAGATAGTCTCTTCTTCCATTAAAACTAAGGACATATAGTTATAAATTTGGGAACGCCGTTCCTAGTGTTTATTTAAAAACTTTTCCGCTTAAAACGGTTCATTACTTGCTTTTTTTTACTGTCTGCGCTGTATAGAACTTGGTAATTGTCGTTATTGTTTTCACAATCTCATCTTCCAAATTAGTTACCGAAATGGTGTAGTACAAGCTTTTTATTTTCACTTCCTATAAAAAAAAAATTGAATCTCAACCAGGCTTGTAGCCTGGATTTCTATTCAATGAGAAAAGATGGAAGGTTGAACTATATGATAAGTGACTATCATTTAATTTTTCTTATTTCGAAGGGGAAAACAAATCACTAACCAAAACGGTACAACCTTATTCTGAATATCAACAAACGCCGAGTTGCAACTTTTAGGGATGGGGTCTTGCTTACTTTAATACTTATTTTTCTGGTTATAAATACCAGCAGAACATACAACAAAGCCAATAAACCCTCAAAGAATACCAGTGGTCATGCTAATATTCTCAAAGAAAGAACATCATAAAGCATGGAGGCTCTGTCGGATGATGAAATGCTTGCTTTCACTGATGCAGACATTTTTGTTTGGCGTAACTAGCCAATGTAACAATGAAAAAACAAAGTTCTTAAAACACTGAGTTCAAACGATAAAAAAACGGAAAAACAGTTTTTCAAATTGATATTACAAGGGGGAATATAAGGAGTCAATATACGAAATGGATAAATGTATTTAGTTATAATGAAACATTTTGTTTTGCGTTTCAAGATGACGTAAATACATATCAAACGCAAATCAAAGAAAAAAGCTACAATTACGCGAATTAAGGACCTTTCTGAGTCCCAGGGAATAAAACGTAAAGAAACTACTTCCAAGAAAGGACTAAAAAAGTATCCATAGTAACACGATGAGGTTAATTGAAAAGGGAATTCTTTTAAAAGCTTGAATAATTAATTTAGTACAATGGAAAGCTTTTATTGTCCTATTTCTGCCTTTTCTCATTAGAAAAAAAATGACTATAAAGAATTTTGAATTTTCCTTGTACTTTTTAGGCATGGATTTCAAATTAGAGTTTAGTTTTATTGAAACTCTCAAGACACTTTAAAATCCGTACAGATTTTTTTTCACTGTGTTGCGGAGCAACACTGCGGGTTTTTCATCTGATTTTTTCTTCTTATTTTCGTGATCAGCGGCCTGTAACTCCGAAGTGGTAAGAGATACAAACTCAATTTTTTTTCTGGGCATGAGAATAGGGAAACAGGGCAGGCAAGTACAACTGAAGTTTGTGAAATTTTCAGTAGTTTTCCAGAAAAAAAAACCGTTTCTTTCTCATGTTGTACACGGTTTCAAAACAAAACTATTTTAGCTGGGAAAGTAAACTTTTCCAGGACAGTTTTGTATCGTAATCCTGCAGAGCATTAAATTATCTCTCCGAGAACCAGAGAACAAAATTCCGTATGTCTTCTAGATTTCTTAAATAATTCATTGAAAAGGCAATCTCGAGTGCCAAATTCGGATTTTTAATTGTTTTCTAAAATTTTAATTTGATACCCCCTGCATTTTAATTGAGCAGTACACAAGATGAAATTAACTTTGGTATCAACGAAATTGCTTCGTTCCCTTAGAAATAATTTCTAAAGTTGTCATGACGTATCACAATTTTTGATATCCTAGCAGTAACTATTTTTCTTGATCCTGGTCTTCTAAGATCTGGCTGATCCTATCTGACATTGGTTTTTCGAATACAAAAATTCCTCTGTGACTTGAGTTTTTCTATTTTAAAGTTTTGATCCTGCAAATTCCCTACACTTTGTCTAAGCAAACTGCCATAGCTTCGAAAATTAACTTCTTAGAAATAAAATAACTTTTGAATCTGTTAGAACTTTATATTATCTTTTCGATAACTTAATAAAAATTTTCGTACCTCTCATAAATTTTTGGGAAATTACACCGGAAATCCTGACTTTGAATCAGAATTTCTATTTTTTTTTTTTTTAGAACTTGTTCATTTTGATGTTTGTTATGTTTCATACGTTATAGGTCATGAAAAAAAAAGTAAGAAGACTCTTCTATATCCAAAAAAGAACTATGTAATATAAAATTAAATTTTTAACATTGGACTATTTCACAGATGTCCATTAAGCACAGTACATAGTACACGGTGTAAATACCCCTAAAATAAAACAATGCGGAAGCAGAGTTTGACGATTACTTCACATACAGAGAATGCGAAGTAACCATTTACACTTGATTTCCCTGTATGCGAAGTAATAGAACTTGATTTCGCTGTATGCGAAGTAACCCTTACACGTTCAGAAGTTCTCTAATTACATGTTGATCATGCAAATAAAAATTTACAATAATCATAATGCATTTGCAAACGCGATACGGGAGCATATAAACTTATTCCCTTGAAATATATATGTACGGGTTACTCCTAAACTGTGACCCATGGATCACAGTTGCTGTAATGTTTCAAGGGGTCTTGGCAAAGGACTTCTAGTTTCTGTTTATTTTGAGACCTGAATCAAAGAATATGTGACAGTTACAAGGTTGGGAACTGGCACTATCGTCAAAAAGAAAGTCACAGACGTCATCTAGTTTTCTGGCGATTTATTCATTATATTAGCCAACCCTAAACTGCTCCTTAACTGTCTTTTGTGGCACAATAAATAGTTGGGGAATAGGAAAAAATCAGAATTCCGTCAACAGTAGGCCTACAAACTTAAAGATTTCATCGAATTAACCAGACATGATTTTCCCAAGCTAAACAAGACGTTCTTTGTACAGAACTTCAACCTAAAATTATCCTTTAAAAAAAAGTCAAATAACTATCAAATATAAAAAAATTTTAGCTTTGATTCAATACCATTGCAGATTAACTATATCAACTATCTAACTTTCATTGAAATTTCTACTTTTATAATGAACTGATCAGACGCTACAGTGTCAGAAGCCCAGTTCCTAATCCCTATCTTCCTATTTTAAATCAAAGTAGATCCAAATCTTAAAAGTTTCTAATTTCTCTTTGCCCTGAATGTCAATGCCAGCGTAAAGAAGAACAAGGTGACTTACCCCAGTACTAACAGAATGGAGCATTAATCGTTCATTCAGTGCCAGCATTTCTCCTTGCTTCATTTTGATGCGTTTTTTGTCTAAACACTTCATGGCATACATTTTCCCTGTATCAGCTTTCCGACACCCATATACCTCTCCAAAGCCTCCTCTGCCAATTATCCGATGAACAGAGAAGTCATTCATAGTTAACTAAAAAGATGAGAGAGACAAGTCATTCTCCTCTTTTTATTTCTTTTGTCAGCAATTGGAGGTTTCTGGGAAAGACTCGCCTTTCATTTTCAGATAAATGAAAGCCTTGTCATATTAGCTTTTCCGTAAAGAGAGACTTTTAACGAAGGTTGTTTCTATTCAAGCACTTTCTTGACGTTTTCTAATATTAAAAAAAAATGCTAGTACCATCTTTCATCACTGGCCTTTTCTTTCTTTTTTTCCAGACGAAAACTCGGAGCTATGAAGCTCTAAATGATCAATTAAAGTAAACAAGAGGACAATTAGAAACACAATCTTTTCTTCAAAGCAACTAGACACAAAAATATCTTTATTCTAAAAATGAAATCTAATCTCAATAGAGTCTAGCATAAGACTTTGCCAAATGGCTTAGGCTTGTGTTGAAAATGACAGGTTACAGGTACACAGCCGGAACTTTCTCACGGAGTTTCAACGAGTTTTTTAAGAGAAGGTTTTAATTTTCCAGCGAAAAAAAAAAATAGAAAATCCTTTTAGTTACTTCACCCAACTAGAACTATGAATTTGACCAAAGCACGGGGTAGCCTATACCAAAAACAAGGTTTAGAGAATACATCGAGGTTAAAAGAATTAAAATTGCCCCAGAGAAAAGACCAAACCTAAAAAATATAAGCAAGAACTCATTTAAAGAAAGGGCACATACACATAGAGCCTGAGCTTCAGGGTTTCCTTATAAACAGGGTAATGTGTACCTTAAAAAAACCTCACCCAAAGAGTATTCGCACTGGAGGTAAATTGGAAAATGACTTGTAAAATCCAAGGAAGACCAAATTCTGGCTGATATGTTAAATTTAGATTTTTGACCTTATATTTGAGTCACCTTGAATTTACTATGAACCAAAAAAACAGCATTCAATTATTCTATGCTTTTATGACTATATATTAATAAGTTAACGTTTTGAGAATTTCTTAATATTTTCTAATAATAATAAAAATGAAATATTTAGAAAAATATTTCGTTGTTTGGACTTGGCAGCCCGTAAATTTCTTGGGCTTGCAAGTCGGTAAAGGTTGGCAAAATAAAAATAAATAAAAAAATAAAAGAAGAGGTGAAATTACTTACTTAGTCTTATTTATACCGTAAATTATCAGAAAAAGTCTTTTACTCAGACAGATTTCAGAGATAGGGTTGATGGATTAGACAGAAAAAAAATTAAAAAAAAGGAGATACAGAGAAAAATCAATAGAAAAACAAATAATATCTATGAAACTAGTAAAGGAAGCAGAATTTAAAGGAAGAGAGCGAATATATTGCAGTTTATAAGTGAAGTTAAAGTGTCCACTATTGCATATTTCTGCAATGAAGACGACCACAGAAAAGAGACTACCTGTACCATGCAGTGGCATCAATTGTGAGAAGGGGCAGATTTTTGTGGCCCCCTAGATTTAGAAAAATACGTTTTCGGAGAAGGGGGAGGGGGTTTTTTCATTGAAAAATGCTTTATTTTGGTATTTTATCGAAAAAATGTAAAATCGCCCCACCCTCTTTAAATTTTTACAATTTGACGCCACTGGTACGTTGAGAAAAGATTTAATGCATATACAATAGTCTAAACGATGCAAGATTTTCAAAATTAGCTAGAAATAATTTCTTAGACAAGACAGTCTTCCCATTTATGAATAAAATGAAAATATATCGACCCATAAATAACAAGTAAAATACGTTACTTGAAAGTAGTAGGTACTCATTTCTAGCCATAGTAATTATAATAGAAACCGTCGGGCTAAATATGATGCTTGACCGCAAACGGACAGGACGTCCAAAAAAGACTAAAGCCTTTTATCAAAATATTCAAGTGGCGCTATCTACAAAGAAAAGGACAAAACTAAATATTCTTCACTTTTTCGTCATTGGTCAACCCCTATAAAATCCAGTATCATACGTCATCATTTATTCCGTCAGCAATCAGAGGTTATTCGATAAACTTTGCCATTAAGTACACAAACCTCTGTCATAAAAGTTGAAATGGCTTAAAAGTTAAGCCAGGTTTTACTAAGATGCAGTAAACTTTCGTCGATCCAAGGATCGCTTTGTGGGGAGGAGAGATTATTACCTTTTTTTACCTGTCTTAGGTCAACTTCTTCTAGTTATATAATAGCATTTGGTAGCTTCATAAACAGGCTATAACCATTATTTTTACGATCCTATGTATAGTTGATTTAACTAATTTTCCCTAGAAAATTAAAATTTAGCAATTTTGCTAACATGCAAATATGATTCACTCTACTTGTGCTGGTCCCATGTTTGTTTTTTTTTTTTTTTTTTTTTTTTTTATGGCCTATAGCTTAAAACCATTGAAATTCAGCGTTATATTGCAATCATTATTCTTAAATTAGTTATTTGTTATAAAAAGAAAATTACTCGTTAACAAAATTTCATTCAAAAACAATATTCATCATTAACATCCTAAGTTAATTAACAGCCATTAACATTAATGTTTTATGCAAAATTCAAAAGACAAGCCAGTAGAGCAAGAAGTTTGTATATCATGTATCTTGCATGAAAATGATTCTAGTTTGACTTTGCAATTATAATAGAGTCAGATTTCTCCTCAAAAGTCTGAATATAACCGAAGTATGCTGTCTGTGTTCCGGAGCCGCTTTGGGAAGCCATTTTATGCATAATTTCAATAACGAAAAAGCCGATGAACGCAGCACGGAAATGTGCCTTCAGAGTTCAGCGAACAGCTGCCCAATTCATGAATTCTTGGCCAGAGACAGCATCACCCCCTTGAAGATTTACCTTCATCGCTCAGCCTACCTAGTATTGTAGTTTTCTACTTAAAAAGCTACATCTTGTAATGGAAATGGTTGACTTCCCACGAAGACTGAAACTGATGTCATCATGACCAAAGAGCGAGCTGCCTGCACAGTTAGTGAGAAGCCTTGCATTATAAAAAGAAAAAATAGTTCCTAATTTGGATTAAAAAATCAATTATAAAGTAGTGGCAACATACTTTCGAATCGATTAATCAATGTTATGATGGCGCAACACAGTGAAAACATAAATGATGAACGAAACACATCGGTTCAGTCACATCCACGTTCAAGAGATGTCAAAATGGGTTCTAGGCGTTTCCCCCTCCCCCCGGAAAATACCCCCGCCCGCGGAAAATACCCCCCCCCGTGGAAAATACCCACCGCGGAAAATACCCCCCCCCCCCGTATGGAAATTAAGGCTTTCCAAATTTGAGAATTTTATTTGAGTTTTTTTTTTTCGTAGGGGGAACGAATTTTGGTACTTGTGTATTAAGCGCCACTCACTCAAGTTTACGCTGCATAAAATTCCAGAACACACGAGTTTTTTCGTTACTTTAGAAATAAATTTGGGCTATAGATTTGCAAATTAGGGGGGAGATAAAAGTATAGAGGGTCAGCAACTAAAATGTATTGGGTACAAATATTCTTCAAATTAGGTAGATAGAGAGAGAAGTGTATTTTAAAGCGAAATAACGGCCATGAACATATTAAAATAACATAAATGAAAGGCACAAATAACATAAATTTTGATCAGCGATCATAATAAAACACTTAAATGAAACACTACATTAACCTAATAATAGTACTTAATACTTTGAAAATCGGTCATTGAAAAAAAAACACTTAACACTTGGAAACACTTAAATGAAACATTACTTTTTTTTTAGTTAACAAAATTTCCAGATACCTTGCTATTCTTCTCTAATTTTTAGTGACCATACCTAGAAGCAATTGTTTTCTGACTTGCAACTGTCCAAATAATTTACCCCCCCCCCCCCTATGTGAAAATATATAGCCCAAATTATATATTTCCCATGTATTGTCACTTGTCTTTGTCTTGTCTCATGCCAAGCTAAGATGAAAGAAACTAACGAAGAAACCGGTTTGTTCTAGAGTTTTACACAACGTAAACTTGAGTGGGTGGCGCATAATATACAAGTACCAAAATTCATTCCCCCTACGTAAATTAAAAAAAAATAAAACTCGAGTAAAAATCTCAAATTTGGAAAACCTTATTTTCCCCGGGGGGTATTTTCCGGGGGGGGGGGGTATTTTCTGCGGGGAAGGATATTTTCCGGGGGTATTTACCACGGGGGGGGGGGGTATTTTCCGCAGGGGGTGTATTTTCCGAGGGGTAATCGCGGGGGGGGGCAAACGCCGCCCACCGTCAAAATGATATCAAATTGATATTAGAATGATACGAAATATTTTTAACTTAAAAAAAAGTATACACAACTGATACTCAAAAGTGCCAATTAGGAAGTCATGTATGGCAATATATTTGAATCTGATGATATCAAACAGTTCGTGGTAACGAACTGTATAGTAAGGAGCGACCCGGCTCAATAGTAACCAAAACTCTAAAAAATAGAATTTTGATACCAATAGATACATCAAAAGAATCAAATTTTAATGCTGATTTCAAATATATAAGTTTCATCAAGTTTAATTATACCCATCAAAAGTTACTTGCCTGAGAAAATTTGGCTGATTTTCTAAAAAAGGGGGAAAGACCCCTTAAAAGTTATAGAACCTTAATGAAAATCACACCATCATATTCAGCGTATCAGAAAACCCCACTGTAGAGGTTTCAAGATCATATCTACACAAATATGGAATTTTCTATTTTTTGCAAGAAGAAACATCAGGGATGCATGTTTATTTGTTTTTTTTGTGTCTTTATTTTCCCCCAGGGGTGATCGTCTCGACCCAGTGGTCCTAGGTTATCGCGGGAGGGCTCATTCTAATTAAAAGTTCTAGTGCCCTTTTTAAGTGACCAAAAAAAATGGAGGGCAACTAGGCCCCCTCCCACTCTCATTTTTTTTCCAAAGTCATCTGATCAAAATTTTGAGATAGCCATTTTGTTCAGCATGGTCAAAAATATTATAACTATGTCTTTTAGGATGACTTAATCCCTCGAAGCCCCCAGGAGGAGGGCTGAAAGTTATGAACTTTATCCAATGTTAACATATAGGCTAGTTATATATAGCATATATAGCATATATAGCTAGTTATTGGGACCCGGCTCAATGGTTACCAAAACTCTTGAAAATGGTATTTTGATACCAATAGATACATCAAAAGAATCGGATATTTATGTTGATTTCAAATATATAAATTTCATCAAGTTTAGTATTACCCATCAAAAGTTACGCGCCTGAGAATATATGCCTAATGTTCGAAAACAGAGAGAAACAACCTCTAAAAGTTATTGAACCTTAATGAAAATTACAGCATCATATTCTGCGTATCACAGAACCCTACTGTAGAGTTTTCAAGCTCGTATCTGCAAAAATCTGGAATTTTGCATTTTTTGCCAGAAAAAAGATCACGGAGGCGTGTTTATTTTAATTTTTTTTTCCCCAGGGGTGATCGTATCAACCCAATGGTCCTAGAATATCGTAGGAGGGCTCATTTGAATGGAAATTAAAAGTTCTAGTGCCCTTTTTAAGTGACAAAAAAAAATGCTGGGCAACTAGGCCCCCTCCCACGCTCATTGTTATCCCAAAGTCACCTGATCAAAATTTTGAGATAGCCATTTTGTTCAGCATCTTCGAAAATATTATAAGTATGTCTTTTAGGATGACTTAATCCCCCGAAGTTCCCGGGAGGAGGGCTGAAAGTTATGAACTTTACCCAATGTTAACCTATAGTATTGGTTATTGGGAAGTATACAGTACAGACGTTTTCAGGAGAGATTTTTCCTGGTAGTGGGGAGGGGGGGTCGGCCAGGGACGTACGCAGGGGGGGGCCTCCGGGCCCCCCCCCCGAAATCTCACGATTTTTTTCATTTTCCCATAATTTTACGATTTTTCTCACAGAATAATGGGTTTGAAGGATTTGGCCCTCCCCCCAAAACAAATTGGCCCCCCCCCCAAAACAAATTCCTGCGTACGTGCCTGGGGTCGGGGTTATGTAAGAGGATCTTTCCATGAAGGAAGTTTTCATGGGGGAAGGGACATTGCTATGAAGGGGACGCCGGACTTCCCAGCATTATTTAAAAAAAGATCAGAAATTAAATATAAAAAAACAAGTTTTTCAACTGCAACAGCAGCAACATCAAAACTTTAAACGAACAGAAAATATTACATATATGATTGGGTTCACCCCAATCTCACTCTTTACGCTCAAGTTTGACTTTCTCACAACTTTTTTTAAACAATAAAAAACTTTAGCGTAAAGATCGAGGCGTTGAGGAGGGGACAGCCCCTTTCATATACAGAATAATTTCTGTTCGTTTTATGTTTTAATGTCGCTCCTTACTTTCAGTTAAAAAAACTTGTTTTTTTTATTTAATTTTATTAACTTCCATGTACAATGAGTGCAGAAAATAAAGAAACGGTGGTTCATGGCTGGTTCTGATTTTTATGTATCAATCATTTGGATTGTAAATCTAGAAGGTTTTGATATTTTATGTACTTGAGTATAGAGAACATTTAACAGCATTTTAGAAAGGACTTGACCAAAATGGCGTCTAAAAAAGCATGAATTGTTTGATTTCAAAAAAGTTTTTAGTCCTATTTTGGTACAAATCATTATTTTTTAATCTATCAAATGCAACTTAACAGTCAATCGGAGACTTTGAAAAATCAAAGCTAAATACTAACGCTAACGTTGCCAACGTGCTAAATATTAACGTTGTAGGCCGTATAGCAGCCAATTGTCCTAATGCCGAGGTCTGTTCTCAGTGCGAATACAATGATCATAAAAGTACTAAGGAGCAGCCGTGCATGCAAAAAAAAACGTCGTGTTACCTGCAAAGCATCAAGTCACTCATGCTATTCGGTGTCCTGCCCAGAAAATCGGTAATTAATTTCAGAGCAGAACAGATCCAACAGTTTCTTGTAGTGAGCATTGATAGACATCAA
Organism: Artemia sp. Qi Xiang Cuo; assembly: GCF_049724085.1. NCBI lineage: Eukaryota > Metazoa > Arthropoda > Branchiopoda > Anostraca > Artemiidae > Artemia > Artemia sp. Qi Xiang Cuo. The sequence goes on along the minus strand of NC_142796.1, from coordinate 78,768,439 downwards.
TCTGTTCGTGGAATATTAAGGATGGGGTTCTTGATAGACTACCAGCTTTGGAGAAACCAGGTAAATCATATAGCGTGATTTGTATACAGGAAACCTTTTTGAGAGATATGAACACTCAGCTTTTATACCCTTTTCCCAGTGTAACAGTACTATTATCCCCAGCTAAAAAACTTCGAGCAAAAAGAGGGGGATAAGTGGTGGTCTAGCCGTCTTAATAACTTTCCAATTAGGACTGCTTGAAGGGTATGATTGCTATCTTGCCGCAACAATTGATGAAGTTATTACATACTTAATCTCTATGTTCCAGCAAATCACAGAGACGAAGGTTCTGAACGAAAATTTGCTATTGCTAGCAGAAAAGTGGCCAAATTGTCAAAAAAGATGAATAGAAAGTGTATACTTAACGGCGACTTTAATTGTAACTTTCTCCAGAACTCGAGTGCAAGAGCTGAAACATTTCTTTCTATTTTGTCTGACCAGCTATACGGTCATTCCGAAAAACAAAATTACACATTTATTGCAGTTTCTAAGAACACGTCTAACCTCGACCATGCAGTATTGCTCCATCTCTCTAACTCAGATCTAATGGTTAAAGTCGGAAAGGAAGGTGAATATAGTGATCATATCCCTCTGTCTCTCTTAATCTCCATAAAGGGTACTCATTCTTCTGAAACTGGTAAAATAAAATCTAATTTTTTTCAGCTTAAGTGTTGGGATAAGATTGATAAGGATACTTTCTAAGCGGAATGCAACCACATACTGGATAGAATCTGATTTCCTTACAGCTCCTTCAGTGGCAACCTGGGATAGACCAATCTTCTATACGGATTGCCAATAATTTTTACAATGTACAGATAATATCCAAGCTCTAAAAACAGCCGAGATGTACGCTGTACTTATGAAAGTGTAGACCGGGGAACGAGAAATTTGGATGGTCTAGAAAAGAAAGCCTTAAAACCATGTGTCTATCATTAAAAATTCTGGCTACGCTTGTGGAATGGATGTGAAAAACCTAAAATGGAATTGTTATTGCTTTGCGGTTACTCACAAAGCGGCATTTTCAGAAGCAGCTCAAACCTCACCTATAAGGATTATTACCTTTAAGGATTTGTGAAGATTCATAATACTATAGCCAAGCCACAAATTCCTTATTTAATACCGTTTTACTGAATATTCAGCGAATTTGATCGTCTAAGAATGAAGCACATGTTTTTTGGATATTCTAAGTTTCCCCCGTCCCGTGGACCTGTAACTCGTACCTTATGAAAAAATATATTCTTTCAGATCTATGTCCCAAAATCATATCAGGTTAATGCTTACATACAGTAAGAAAACTAACCATGAATGGCAAAATGCCATTTTTGATGTTAAAAGTTTGTAATTTTTGAAGTCTTTATTTTCTTTTTTTATCTTTGTTTTAAATGTACTCCATCTTTTTCCTTTCTATACGATGGGTTATAAATATATAAACACATACACACATGAAAGTAAAAACATTGACAAGAGCAGATTGGTACCTGAAAGGAGCCCATATTTCTCTACAAACATTAATTATGTTAAATCAGTCTAGTTGCGTTAGTTACAAGATCACATTTTTATCCGGACGGTGCATTTTTCAATCAATATGCACCAGAATTGATAGTTGGCTAATCTGGCTACCGATGATGACTTGGGAGATCGAAATTTTGTATCATAAAAATTTGCTACATTAATCACCATACTCAAACAAGCTGGGACTTCTACTAATCAGGAGAGCTTAGTTTAACCCAGCATACACAGCCCGAAAATAGAACGAGTCAACAGGGCAAGGTCAAAGTTGGGTCCGTGTTTAGCTCAATCTGCGGAAATAGTGAGGATGATTTATTTTCTTTTTTGGAGGAGGAGGAGATTTGTAAGGAGTTAAAAGATAGAGCGTGTAAATTTGTGCGGGATGGTTTGAGAGGGATTATGGGTTTAAGTTAAACTAAGCGACAAAACATTTTTTTTTTGGGGGGGGGGGGCAAAAGTTAGGAAGGTTGGTTGGATTATGTATAGTGCACAGAGATCATTTTCTTTAATTTATTCATTTAGTTTGAAAGTAAGGGCGAATTTATGTTTTAAGATTATATTGAAGTGAATTATCACCCCCGAATGAAATGAGAGGATGTCGTAAGGAAAGATTTAACGGGAATGGGACCTTCTTGGGAGGGTCTAAAGAATGAGGCTTTGAAAAGATTGGGATGGAGGAGGGCGTGCGTAGCTGCGTAATATATATATATATATATATATATATATATATATATATATATATATATATATATATATATATATATATATATATATATATATATATATATATATATATATATATATATATATATATATATATATATATATATATACAGTAAGACAAAAAAAACATTCTAATTTACTTTTGAACAGAAAAAAATTTTAATATTTACCTGGATATTTTCTTCTAAATTCTTCCACTGGCAAAACCTTGTAAATTTGTCACTGAAAAAAGAAACAAATCCTTTATAAATATTGAAATGAGAACAAAAACATGTATAGAATACATCTTAACTTAAGAAACGGGTAAAAATTAGGATGAGAAATGCACTGAACGATTATTATCAGATATGAAAATAGGCAAAACTTTTTTATTTATAAAGGGAGCGAAGTATTTTTTGTAAACATTAAATACGTCAAATTCATATTCAGAATCCTTTTTACAACAAATATAAAATAACGAAAAAGAAAAGTAAAAAATAAAAAACGGAAAATTATATACAACAGAGCTTTAAAAAATCACGAAAAAATCTAAACTTCTATTTAGATGTGTGGCAAACTAGTACAGCACTGCGCTTCTAAGTATAGCAATTGTTTGTTAAGATGTTTTTCTTAGTTTTCAAATTCGAAAATGCAGCCAAAACAAATTCAATTTTCCGAAATGTTCTTCGTCAGAACAAATTCCAGATGTCAACTCAAAATATTTTCATATTTATTTACACTCAGTGGACTGAACTCAAATACCCTTTCAACTTATTTGTATCCTTTTGCTCTTCCATTCATGTCCCTCAAGTGAGTGAAACAATCTTGTGTCTTGCTATTCGACTTTCTACATCTTTCTTACAACCTTCGTCCTAGCTATAACCCTGTCCATATAACAAAACATATCCGAATCTTCAGCTATAATTTTCCCTCCTTCATAACACTAATAGGTGTAACTGGTGGGGGGGAGGCAGTTATTGGCCCCATAGAAACATCCTCTTTAGCGAGCGTAAGGGTAATTTCTGACCGAATAATATATATTTATCCCCCTCAGGTGATAGGTTACCCTTCCCAAGATGTTTTTAGCCAGTTCATGATAATACCCTGAGATAAATTTCAATTTACACTTACTGAACATAAGCATAATTCTAGCTAATGCAGTTGCTAACTTTTTTTTTCACCTCTGGCCATTACCTAATAATTCTTTTTCGTCCGTTTTGTTTACTCTAAAAAAAAGGCAAAACCAACAGCAAGAATCCATATTATAATCAGAATTAGAAAGTCTTGTCAGAACTCTCCACAAGCCCAAATATTAGCAATAGCATTGTTATTGCATACTTATTAAGAGGAAAAGAGCAAGATTAATTCAGTACAATAACACATGTTAAAAAAAAACCGATGTATCATCGTACCAGAGAAAAAAATTGCGCATCGTGTACTTTCCACAATGGCAAACCGCAGGAATAATTTTTACCAAGAAGTTAAATAACAAAAATTATATAAAATTATTTCGAGTCCTTAAATATATACTTGGGCTCAAGACTTTGAACGAATCAATATTACACTCGGTAGCTTTTGAGCTAGAGGTAAAGGATTTTTTGTCTTAAACATATTTTTTTTTAGCTTTTAACGTACAGAGCGTGGTATTGACTAAGGGGAGAACCCCCTCATATACATAATAACATATACTTAATAAAAAATCAATAAAAAAACAAGCGATGCGGTTCAATAGTAATAGAAATTTTTAAAAACGGAATTTTGATGTCAATAAATGTATCAAAAGAATGGGCTTATAATGCTAATTCTAAATGTATAAATTTTATTAAGTTTAGAATTACTCATCAAAGGCTACGAGCCTGAGAAAATTTACCGGATTTTTTAAAGAGGGAGGAAACATCCCCTGCAAGTGAAAGAATTTTAATGAAAATCACACCGTCAGATTCAGCGTATCAGAAAACCTATTACATAGGTTAAAACCTATTACATATCTGCAAAAATCTGCAACTTTGTATTTTTTGCCAGAAGCAAAATATACGAAGAATATAGAAGTTCGTTACGTAAGTTAATTTGTAAATTACGTCAGAACCAAATTTAGAGACAGCCATTTAGCAAAAGAAAAGTAAAATTTTTATGCAAATTTGTTTACTTATTCAATGACGGTGAGCCAAAATAAAAGCTGCATTAACTAAAAAATGATCAGAAATTAAATAAAAAAACAACAAGTTTTTTCAACTGAAAGTAAGGAGCGACATTAAAACTTAAAACGAACAGAAATTGTTCCGTATATGAAAGGGGCTGTTCCCTCCTCAACGCCTCGCTCTTTACGCTAAAGTTGGACTCTGTCTCACAACTTTATTTTTTAAACAATAAAAAACTTTAGCGTAAAGAGCGAGGCGTTGAGGAGGGGACAGCCCTTTTCATATACGGAATAATTTCTGTTCGTTTTAAGTTTTAATGTCGCTCCTCACTTTCAGTTTAAAAAACTTGTTTTTTTTTTTATTACCTGAAACGAAGGTAGATGCACAGACGTTATAATAAAACTTACGTACCAACTTCAGATAATTATATCGATAGTCTTGAGGGACAAGGTGTCACCTCTGCTATGGAAACAACGGTGGAAATGGATATAAAAGTTTATTGAATTGGGTAACAACCATAATTGTTAACAACACAACATCAGCTACCACCTAATTAATTTTGGGAACCATATCCATAATAGACTACACTAGGACCAATAATTCTTTATGTAGGTTAAGAGAGATAACAAATAATGGTTACATAAGAGGACGGACGCACGGATTAAGTTCCAGTTATCCGTAACTGCACGAATCTATTTGAAAAACTACAAGAAAATCTGAAATATGGAATTGTGCCAAGAAAATGAATCTTACATCAAATTGTGGCTTCTACGGGACAGAAATTTAGTTAGGTCACAAAATATACTCAAAACTTTCAGAGCGTTATCGGAGATATAACCTATGGGGAAAGGGTAGCCGGTAGACCCTTGGGACGTCATCAGAATTAAAGAATATAGAAAGAACAGATTAAGCATAGAATGAAAGAATATGGATTGAAAGAAAAGAATAAAGATTAAACATATAACTTAAGCATCAAGTCATTTTCATTAATAGCATTGACGAAGAAAACTAAACTTTTCTTTTCGTCAATAACAAAACTAAATAATCCTAGTAACACTCTTTGCGCCGAATTCGGGAATGCGGATTTTTAACATGATTCAGTTTGAGCGAAATCGTTTTTGTTTAGTTTTTTTCTTTCAAAATTCAATTTGTTTTTAAACTTATGAAATTTAACCCAACATAACTTTTTACGCTAAAAACGAAACTGTAACCAGACTTCATGCTAGAGCATTCAATGTAAAAAAACAAGTTTTTTCAACTGAAAATAATGAGCAATATTAAAACGAACAAAAATTATACCGTATTTGAGGGGGGCTGGCCCTTTCTTGACCCTGGCTCGTCACGCTAAAGTTCTTAAAATATACTTCTCATTCAAATTCAATGGCCCTTGTTTAAGCAGTCTTTCTCAAAAGATTGTGGCAAAAAGTCAAACTTTGAAATAAAGAGGGAGAAATGAGGAAGGGGCAGTCCCCCTCATATACGGAATAATTTCTGTTTCTTTCAAGTTTAAATTTTAGTCCTTACTTTTAGTTGAAATAACTTGTTTTTTATATTCAATTTCTGTCCGTACTGGAAATTCCCTACCCTCCCCCGTGTAAAGTTTCCCCTGGAAAATCCTGCCCACAAAATTTCCTCTCTACATAAAATCCTCCCCGCAGAAAATCTCACCTCCCACGGAAAAATCCCACCTCCCACGGAAAAACTCCCCTCCCCCCCCCCCAAAAAAAAAACTACATTTCCCAAATACTATATGTGAACAGTAAGGAAACTGCGTAGCTTACAGTTCTATCCCCAGGGGCCAAGTTGGGTAGGTTCATGTCATCCTCAAAATCATAATTATTAGACCTTTCAACCATGCTGAATCAAATGGCTGTCTCAAAATTTTTATCGGGTGTCTTTAGGGAAAAAAGAAGTGTCGAAGGGGCGCTAGTTGTCCTCCAATCTTTTTGGCCACTTAAAAAGGACACTAGAACTTTGATTTCTGTTCGAATGAGCTTTCTCTTGATCTCCTAGGACTATTGGTTCCATATGATCACTACTAGAAAAAAAATATTAAAAACAAATAAAACGCACTCGTCATATTTCTTCTGGCAAAAAAAAATCCACATTTTTTTTTAGACAGGGGCTTGAAACCTTTACAGTAGGGTTCTCTGATACACTGAAGCTGATGGAGTGATATTCCTTAAGAGCCCTTGACCGTGTGAGGATGTTTATCCCTTTTTCAAAAATCAGAAAAATTTACACAGGGTCTTTTGATGGGTCAAAACATCAAACTTTGAACATCGTCTTTTGAACATCAAACTTGATGAACTTTCTATATTTGTAATTATGTTATCTAGATTCCGTTTTTAAGAGTGTGTGCTTTATTGGGCCGAGCTATTTACTTACAGTTCGTTACCACGAATTTGTTAGATAAGTCTAGGACGTCTTTTCTATTTATTAAATAAAAAAACAAGTTTTTTTTAAATGAAAATAAGGAGCGACATTAAAACTTAAAACGAACAGAAATTATTCCGTATATGAAAGGGGCTGCCCCCTCCTCAACCAGTCCTCAACGCTAAAGTTTTTTACTGTTTTAAAAAACAAAGTTGTGAGACAGAGTCAAACTTTAACGCAAAGAACGAGGGGTTTAGGAGGGGGCAGCCCCTTTCATATACGGAATAATTTCTGTTCGTTTTAAGTTTTAATGTCGCTCCTTAATTTCAGTTTTAAAAAACTTGTTTTTCTATTTAATTTCTGAACGTTTTCGAGCTAATGCAGCTTTTATTTTGGTTCACCGTGATAATTTAAAATGAATAATTAAAATGAAATTTGCATATTCATTTTACTTTTTTTGGCTAAATGGCTTTCTCGAAATTTTCTTCTGACGTAACTTACGAATTAGCTTACGTAACGAACTTCTATATTCGTATGTTTTTATTGCGTATATTAGGGGGTTCGCCCCCTAGTCAATACCTCGCTCTTTACGCAAAGTTCAAATTTCGTTCCAGTTTTTTAAGAATAACCCGTTGATCTCAAAGGCCGTTAATTAGAATAAATAGCTCTGATGAAAGTACAAAAAAAACTTTAGCGTAAAGAGCGAGGTAATGATTAGGGGGCGAAACCATTGAAATACGTAATAGTTTCTGTTCGTTTTAAGTTTTAATGTCGCTCCTTAATTTCAGTTTTAAAAAACTTGTTTTTCTATTTAATTTCTGAACGTTTTCGAGCTAATGCAGCTTTTATTTTGGTTCACCGTGATAATTTAAAATGAATAATTAAAATGAAATTTGCATATTCATTTTACTTTTTTTGGCTAAATGGCTTTTTCGAACTTTTTTTCTGACGTAATTTACGAATTAACTTACGTAACGAATTTCTATATTCATATATTTTTATTGTGTATATAAGGGGGTTCGCCTCCTATTCAAGACCCCACCTATTCCGCAAAGTATAAATTTTTTCCAAGTATCATAAGAACTACCCCTTAGTCACAAAGGCCGTTAATAATAATACATAGCTCTGATGAAAGTACAAAAAAAAACTTTAGCGTAAAGGCCGAGGTAATGATTAGGGGGCGAAACCATTGAAATACGTAATAATTTCTGTCCGTTTTAATTTGATGTTGCTCCTTGCTTTCAGTTGAAATTTTTTTTATTATTATTTAATTTCTGATCATTTTTTTTTTTAATAATGCTGGTAAATCCAGCGCCTCCTTAATAGCAATTTCCCTTCCCCCACGAAAACTTCCTCTATGGACAGATCCTCCCACGTAACACCCGATCCACCTTCACCCCCCCCCCCCCAACTACCAAAAAAATCCCCCCTGAAAACTTCTGTATACTTCCCAATAACCAATACTATATGTAAAAATTGGGCAAAGTTCATAACTTGCAGACCTTCCCCAGGGGACTGTGGGGGATTAAGTCATCCTCAAAGACATAATTATTGTATTTTTCGACCATACTGAATAAAATGGCTAAAATGGCTCTCAAAAATTTTGATCGGATGCCTTTGGGAGAAAAATGAGCGTAGGAGGGGGCCTAGTTGCCTTCCATTTTTTTGTCACTTAAAAAGGACACTAGAACCTTTAATTTCTGTTCGAATGAGCCCTCTCGCGATATTCAAGGACCACTGGTTCGATACGATCACCCCTGGGAAAAAAACAAGTAACTGTTGGTTTTGTTTTTTTTTAAGTATGATCGTGTTGAACCAGTGGTCCTAGAAGATAGAGGGCTCATTTGAACGGAAATTAAAGGTTCTAGGGCACCTTCTCAAGTGACGACAAAGAATGGAAGGTTACTAACCCCACTTCCACGCCTCTTTCCCCACCAACGACATCCAATCAAAATTTCGAGATTGTCATTTAGTTCAGCACAGTTCAAACGCCCAATAACTTTCACCGGTGATGACATGACCCCGCGCAGCCCCACAGGAAGGGGATACAAGTTCTGCAATTTGGTCGTTGTTTATATATAGTATTTTCTATTGGAAAATATATGTCAATTTTTCGAGGGGAATTTTATGTGGGGGGGGGGATGGATTTCCTATATGGAAAATTTTCCGTTGGGAGGAACGTTTGCAGGAATTTTAGAAAGGAAATCTTACACGGGAGGAAGGGGAGGCGCTGAAGTTATGCAATTTCTACATTATTTACATATAGTGCTTGTTATTGGGAAACATACCAGAACTTTTCGAGGGGGTGGTTTTCTGTGGGTAAATTTTTTATGGGAAAAATTCCTCATGGGGAGGAAATTTTCGTGTGGAATTTTCTACGGAGAAAGAGGGTTTTTTTTTCCGGCATGATTTGCAAAACGATATGAAACTGAATATAAAGAAAAAAAGTTTTTTTCAACTGGAAATAAGGAGCAACATTAACACAAATAGAAATAATTCCGTGTATGAAGGAGGCAGTTCTTTCTCGATACTCGCTCTTTACGCCAAAGTTTGACCTTTTGTCCCAATTCTTTAAGAAACACTGCTCAAAAACAAGGGCCGTTGAATTTTAATAAGAAGTATTTTTACAGTACTTCGAGTGTTCAGTGTTAAGAGAGAGGTTTGAGAAAGAAGAAGCCCTCCCCCTCATATACGGAATTTTAACTATATGTCCGATTTCTTTAAGAACAACTCCTGAAACACATGGGTCGTTTACTTAGAATAAGAAACTTTTTTAGTAGTCCTAAAATACTTTAGCGTGAAGACCGAGGTATTGAGGAGGGGCAATCCCCCTCATAAACGGAATAATTTATGTTCGTTTCAAGTTTTAATGTTGTTCCTTACTTTCAGTTCGAAAAACTTGTTATTTTGTATATTTAATCATAGAGAGCACCATAGCCCTGCCTAAGTAAAAGAACAGTATTGGTACGATGTATCACATTTTTTGGGGGGGAGGGGGTTGGTTTCTTTCAGACCAGGGCATTTGGTATAGAAGGAGTTGACGTAGATAAAAGGGCAACCAGCCTCCACGCTCATCATTTCCCCAAACACATCCAATCTAAATTTTGATGTAGCCATTTTGTTCAGCGGAATTGAAAGGCTCAGTAATTACATCTTCGAGGATGAATACCTACCCACTCCCAAGCCCTAAGGGCAAGGGCTATAAGCTATACTAGTTGCCGATTATTAACATATAAGGTTTTTTGTAGAAGGGGTGGTCGTACAAAGTTTAAAGGGGGGTCACTGGATTAGAAATCAGAATTTCTAGTGCCCATTTTAAGAGTCAAAATTGATGGGAGGGCAACTAGTCCCCCCCCCCCTATCTTTTCCCCAAATGCATCTGATAGAAAATTGAGATACCCATTTTGCTCAAAATTGTCTGAAAGATCATATAACAAGGCCTTAGAGGTTGAAGCAACCCCTCACAACCTGGGGGCAAGGGTTTTAAGCTATGCCATGGGGGCATATAAGCCCCAAACCCTAAGGACAAACCCACCCCCAAACCCTAAGGGCTATAAGGTATACTAGTCTCCAATTATTAACATATAAGGTTTTTGTTAGAAAATTGAAATGCCCATTTTGCTCTCCAGGAGAGGAAAAACTCTCCTGGACTTAGATTATGCTGATGATTTAAGCATCCTGGATGAAAGTGTGAGAAAAATGAACGAATTTTTTTGAGGTTTTGCAAGTTCAGGGTGCTAGAATAGGTTTGAAAATTAATGTTAAGAAGACTAAGTCGCCAAGGCTAGGAATAAGTGAAGGTGACGTTGGGTAACGGAAAGATTGACCAGGTGGACAGCTTCACTTACCTTGGTAGTATTATTAGTAAAGACGGTGAGAGCAGAGAAGATGTTAAAAATAGAATATACAAGGCTCAGGGTGTTTTTTTTACAGTTGAAAAGTTTGGAAGAATAGGAAGGTAAGTCTGTGAACCAAGACAAGAATATTGGATGCTATAGTGATTAGTGGTCAAACATGGCTCTGAAGCATGGGCGCTCCGAAAAGCGATGAAGATTTGCTAGATGTTTTCCTGAGAAATTGCCTACGGAATGTTCTGGGGACCCGGCTAACTGATCATATTCCGAACAATAGGCTCTACTAAAATTGTAGTATAATCCCGCCTTTTACGGATATAATGAGAGAAAGGTTGAGATGGTTAGGGCATGTTCTACGAATGAAGGATGACAGATAGCCTAAGATTATCCTTTTCGGCCGGCCGTCTAGGGCTAAACAGAAAGCAGTTGATACGCGGTCGGGGTGGTAGGATGTCATAAGGATTTAAAGGAAAGGGGAACTTCCTTTAAAAAGGAGGGTGTGAAGAGGGAGGCTTTGAATAGATTGGGATGGAGGAGGAGCTTGCGTAGCTGTGTTGGCCTCAAGTGGGTTGCTGCTGCGGTGAGTTGTTAATAGTAATAGTAGTAGCCCCCCCCCCTACACCTATCATTTCCCAAAACAAACATCCAATTAAAAATTTTGAGACATCTGTTTTCTTCAGCATTGTTGAAAGGTCCATTAATTATGCATTTGGGGATATCAACCCCACCCCCACAACCCCTAGGGCAAGGGAAGTAAGTAAGGCGATTCGTTCATTGTAAACATTAGTATATATTATTGAGAACAGTATGTAGGCATGTTTAATCTTTACTTTGCAGAAGGACGAAGGGCATTCAGGTGAGCCTTTCAGGAAATGTTGAGGGGAGTGCTGAGCTAAACCAAAACACGTTATGTGTAACGTGTTACAACAACTTGTAAGGCTTTGAGCATTAAGATGAAAAGGGTGTCAAACAGGGATCGAAAGGGCACATCAGCAATATTTATTGGAGCAGCTTACCGTATCAAGGTGAAACTTCAGGGACTTCATGAGGGGGATATTCAATTCACCAAAAGGCAACATGTACATGCAACTATTGTTATTAATACTGCTGCTACTACTGATACTACAACTACTAATACAACACTAATGCTGCAACCACTTCTACAACTACCACCACAACTACTGTGATACTAGTAATACAAAGGCTTAAGTCTATAAAAGTGAAAACTTGATAGGATATTTTGGGCAAATTTGAACTAAATCAAAACACACTTTATGCATTCAGACTGTCAAAAGGATGTATCTCAAGAATTGATTTGGGAAGGAAGTTGATACTTTCAAAAGATGCTTAAAGGGGAAGAACAATTCACCAAAAGGCAATATGTGCACGCTAATGCTAATAATACTACCATTGCTAAAATTAGTGCTTCTGCAACTACAATTACTATTACTTCAACTATTACTTCTATTCCAACTATCTGTAAGGCTAAGGGCATTAAGATAAAAATTTCAAGAAGTTTAAAAACATACAGGTTATCAAAAGAACATCGGCAGTGTCATAGCAATGGCTAATTATATTAAGTTGAAACTTCAAGGACTTAATGAGAGGGATGTTCAGCTGACCAAAAGGCAATATTTTAATAATAATAATAATACTGCTACTAGTACTAGTGCTATTTCTATTAATACTACTACTAGAACTACTAATACTACTACTGTAACTACTATTACAACTATGCCTATGGGTATGAAGGTGAAATTTTCAGGGTTTTTTTACGGGGGAGGTCAACCGGATCACAACACGTCGTCTATAGAGAGGTTGTTAAAAGGGTAAATCAGCAATATCTTAGGAACAGTTTTCTGTGTGAAGTTGACACATACAGGGCTTGTTGTGGGGGATGTTGAACTATTCAAAAAACATTATTTGCATCCTATTGTCACTGCTTTTACTAGTTTCACTACTGCTGCTACTATTATTACTATTGCTGCTAGTACTACTGCAGGGGTCGTCCGCGACGAGGTGCACGAAAAAAGTGACGTTAGATGGATTACAAGGATCAAAATTAATACCGAAGATCATCACAGGCCTATGAGAGCCCGAAAAGTTACGGACAGAAAGGCTGAAATCCTTATTTTTTCTTCAACTGACTTTATTTTCTTATACAAAACGATAACTTCGGTAAATGTACGACTTCGATTATGGCACTAGGAACGAAAACTGATTTATTGAAAAACAATAGTCCGCCATGAATAGGTATAAGCAATCACTGGACGTTACGTCATCACTTCTTTGACTTTTTCGAAAGGCGATCAATTAGTTAGGATTTCCTCTTCAGAACATGTACTTCAACCGATTCAGCATCATCTACCCTTTCCCTTTCTTCGGAGCGAGCTTTGTTCAGGAAGTCCTTCTCTTCCACAGCTTTCTTCAACCGTTCCCTTGCCTCTCTCAGATGGGTATCGCCTATTTCCTTCTGCTTAACCATCTCTTTTTTTTTTCGTACAATGTCTGACTCTATGGCCGTTATTTTATGCTTATTCCACGCCATCTCCTGGATTTCCTGTTCAGAATCCTCCTTCTTTGCTTCAAGCTTCTCTCTCTGATTCTTCCTGTCATCGTTCAATAAGGAATAGTTCATAGCTGGCTCTAGCTGATCTACCCAGACAACGCAGCTTCTTTATGATCAGCAAACGCTCTGGTCTGTTTTCATAGTCGCGGAGCGCATCCACAGCAAAAGCATTAGCATTCAGTGTCCGTTCTTGTGTACACGCTTGAAGGCTAGTCATCAGCAGAGCTGACCGAGAAAAGCTTCTCTCTACGTCTGCACTTCCATGACAGAGCGACAGAGCTGCCCAGACGATCCGACCTAAGGTCTGATATTTGGTTTCACCAGATGGCATCTTTAGTTCCAGGATCTTTTGCCTATAGCTGTCGATTCGAGTACTCGCCGTGGGTGGCGACACAGGATCTGACTGTAATAACAACCATTCTCCCTGGACTTGCTCGGTGTCCGTTTAAAATGGAAGTTCTCTCGCGATGTGGAAGATATCACTGCAACTCGTTCTTTGGCAATCTGGACTGGGAGGGCTTAGGCAGGCAAGGCTTCGGAAAAACTCGTTGTTCACAGGGCATTTTGTCAGCAGGTACTGTACAGCAGCTTTGATATGCTTTCTAATTCTCAGGAAAAAAAAATTCCTGTCTTTCAGAATAACGAATCCAATCTAAGAATCCAGAATCAAGAATTCAGGACAGCCAGGACCCTTTCATTACACAAGGGTTGTTGTAGGTAAACATCTGCAATACTAACTAAGCCTTCAAAACCACCGAGGATCCGGAGATTGACATCATCCGCCGGCACAATCTGCCCCGAAAGAACTGTGCATAACCGTCTCAACTCAAAGTGTACCACATGAATTAACGGCTCTTGTCGTGGAAATACACCGGTAAAAGCAGTGAAAGTTGCTGTAGAGCTTACAATAAACTCAATTTCGGCTTTCATTGTTCGGTTTTTTAGTCATTTTACAATTTTCAAATATTTTGCATTTGACATCAGGTACTCCAGACAATTTTTCTTTAGCACGAATTCTTTGAAATATTCTATCAGTGCAGGCCACTGTTCCATCAAGCGGCTTGCTCCTTCCCCTATGGTGAGCCAGCTCGTGGGGACGTGCTTCATAAACTTACGCTGAGGAACTTTAACTTTCCGTTGGCACTGGTTGAAATCGTCAGAACGAGCTGGCCATCCCGTGAAAAAGTGGTAAACAGCGATGATCATATCAGAGCACTCCTCCCCGAGTTCTTGCAGCCCTTTCAGGAATGCATTATGCACTGCATGAATGTTGCAGGTTTCCATATTCAATAGGTCTTTTGAATACCTTTTTCTCTTTTCTGAGTCTACGATGGGCCACACTTTTTTTATTGACAGCTGGGCGATCACTTGCAAGAATCAGCAATCTCTCAAGTGAAAGTTCTTCATCTTCAATACTCTGCAAGATTTTCTTACTCGGATCTTCACTGGTTGCATGTCCCATATAATATGTCCGAAGATGCCGACTAACCACTTGTTTCCGCTCTTTTGACCAGTATCGAACTCTTATTTGGAGCTCCTCTACCCCACCATTGTTCGTTGTTTCACCATATTCCAGCACAAAGTCAGATTTCTAAATGTCTTCGACTAGAATTTCTCGAAAGTACGCATAAATAGCCTCCGTCAACAAGCACGCCATTTTTTTTTTTAGCATTTAACGACAAGCTTTCTGGTACAGCATCAGGGAACATTGTTCGGAACACCTCAGCAATATGATCACAAGAAACTGCAGCAAAAGAAGTAGCAAGTCTTTAAAACCCAAACTATCTCCGCCCTTGATGCTACATCTCGCTCGCGGAGCATTTCCAGATTCTTTTATGGTACGCTATCATCACTCTGTTAGTTTGGGTGGTTTCCCGGTGGAGCTGATGCAGCGAGTCTCAACTGACGCTAGTTTAACGTGACAGAAGCATTCTTTTTGTGATCTTGTGCGACTGCATGTTGAAGAGGGGCCTGGAACCCTTTCTGGCAGCTGAGTGTCTTTTTAAAAACTTTACAATAGAACGAGCTGCCACCCCCTTTTGCGCACCACTCTTTCACTTTATGCCCAGCACCGTTTTCCCTACTGAGCCAGCTCTCCAAAAATTTTGTCTTACCCATTATTTACAGCGACCTGAAATAAGAATGGGTTTTAGGACGGACTTTGAAAACCTATAAAGCTAATACAAATACAAACTGACAAAACCAATGAAAACACGAATTTAATCTTACATTTTGACGTCCTCAGACCTGTGGGCATGCATGCCTTTTGCAGGAAAGGGTTTAAAACCAAAGAAACTGGCCAACACTGAAAACATACAGAAGGAATCTCGGCCTAACTGTCCATTAGCTAAGCAGCCAGGCAAGAAAGGATGCTAAGTAAACCAAGGGGCTGAAAAGAACAAAAGGCAGTTATGGTACAGTAGAACGAATTCAATCTATCATCTTATCTGCAAAAGCCTAGATTTTAACACACACACACTAACCACGTTTATCACAGTCATAGACATTGTGCGTCTTGAAATACAGTCCAAACTATCAAAAAAAGACTTACCTTTTTTATGAATTATGCCACAGTCGACAGTCAACTATAAAATGCTGTTTCACCAAAAAATTAGGTCCGAAACGTCGAAAAAAGTGACTTTAGTGACAAAATGACAGAAATAGTGACAAAAAGTGACAGGCCCCAAAAAGAGTGACAAAAGTGACAAAAAGTGACTGCGGCCGATCCCTGCTACTGCTATTAAAGCTAAATATATCGTAATTAATTATACTGCTACTACTACTACTACTGCTACTACTATTACTACCTTTTCCGAGCTAAGGGTATTAAGGCAAAAATTTTGGGCAATATTGAAATAGTATTGAACTAAATCGCAACATACTATGACCACACTGGTTGTCAAGAGGACGTATCGGCATTGCATCAGGAACGGTTGATGGTATTACGTTGAAACTTTCATCGTTTGTTGAAGGGGATGCTGAAGAAAAGCAAAGGTCCTATGTACATACTGTACTAATGCTACTACCGATACTTCAACTACCTCTCAAAACCCCTATCCACCCTGTTAAAAAAAATTACCGAATCTGGACAGTTCCCTCAATATTGGAAACAAGGCTTTATTTCCCCAATCAAAAAGGGAAATGGGAGTCCTGGCTTTGATGGCATTCGTCCTATTAGGCTCACCTCAATTTTTTCAAAATTGTATGAAAGTTTTCTCGCAGACTGGCTTAAGATGAAAGCCCTCCCCCTCATTGATCACAAGCAGTTTGGTAATCTCAAATCCACGTCGAGCTCTCGTTACTTGATTCATCTTGTTGATACCATGGGTAAATTACTTGAAAAATCTAAAACTTGGCTTAATCTGATTTCTATTGATCTTCAAAAAGCTTTCGATTAATTAACCACAATTTCCTCATAGATAAACTTATCAATAAATTGCACATTGAAACTTTCCTTGTTAAGCTCGTTGCCTCTTTTCTCTCTAATAGATCTCAAGCAGTTAAATATCTCAATTGTTTCTCAGATCATCTCCCCATATTTAATGGCATTCCCCAGGGGACTATTCTAGGCCCTCTCCTTTTTTCTCTTACGATTAACAGCCTTTCAACCCTTTATGAAAATAGGTGGAAATTTGTCGATGACTTGACAGTTTCAGAGATATGTCATAAAACATGTTTAGCAACCCAATGGGCATACTCCAAGATATTGCCTGTGAGGCCTCTTCCCTGGAAATGACAGTTAACCCTTCTAAATCCGCAATAGTCTCAGTAAGTTTCCTTAAATCCCCTCCCCCTTTTCTTACTTTTATTCCTCCTGAAACCTCTGTCACATCTCTTAAACTCCTTGGTGTTACAATTTCTTCCAATTTGAAATAGGATGCCCATATAAATAATATCAAATCAAAATAAAATCAAAGGATGCCCATTGAGCCGTCTGGCTAAGTGGACGTGCGCTGGGTTGAGATTTCTTTGTCCAAGGGGCACGGGTTCGATCCCTGGCGTGGCCAGTTTCTTGGTTTGGGACGCGGGTCAGTGGTATGACCTTGTAAGCTTAGCCAGAGTCAACACAGCTCTACATGGGTACCTGGTGGAACCTGGGGAAAGTAAGCAGGAAGGGTGTGTAAGAGCACAGAATGGCTGGCCCCCCAACTCTCCATTCCAATTCCTGGCTGAAGAGCCACGAAACAGACCAGCACCGCCGGTTTGGATCTTAAGGGTCTAGTGCCGTCATACATACATACATATATATAAATCATATCCTACGACAAGCCATCTCCTCGCTTTCCCTCCTTAAATTTTCAAATAAATTTAGATGCCCGCAATCACATTTACTACAAGCACCTATTTCTTTTATGCGCCCCATATTAGAGTATACTTGTGCTGTGTGACACACTGCCTCACAAATGAAGAAACACAAAATATTTAAAATGTCCAAAAGAGAGCTCTAAGAATTATTTTTAAAGAGGGCAGGATACCATATTTACATTTGTTAAATATTTCAAAACTAGAGAGCCTCGAGAGACGAAGAAATAATTTGTGCCTCCGTTTTGCAAAAAATGCCAGAACAAACCCTCGGACGGCAAGTATTTTCCCCAAACGTCACTCCCCATCCAGATTACGGCCGCCTCGAGCTGTTTCTGAGCCCATCCCGGTTTTGTCCCCCCTTCGCTGCGTTACTTCCAGATACGAAAGAACTTTTGTCCCTTTTATTACATAAAAAATGAATAAAATGTCCCAATAGTTTTTTTTTGTTCCCTTCTTTTCTGTTTATTAGCTGATGGTGCTGCCCAGGTTCTTGCACTCATTTGCTTGTCCCCCCTTTTTTTTTCAGTTCCCCCTTTAATTTCTATATATTTTATTTTTCTTTCTTTTTTGGGGGGTTTATTTATCCATTTTTGTCCCATCCCCCCCCCCCCTTCTTGACCAGTTTTTTTTTTTTTTTAACTCTCTATTGACTTACTGTAGTTGAATTATTGACATTTTCTTAGTGTCCCTTTTAATTTATATGCATTTATGTCTCGCTCTTTTTTGTGTATATTCGCTTATTCCCCCCCCCCCCCTTTTCTTTTTTTTATGTCCGTTCTAATTCTTATTCTGATTCGTATTTGTGTAAGTTTAGTTTGACCAGTTTTTATCTTTTTAACTATTTCATTGAATTTTTACAGTTTTAATTATTGACTGTTAAATGATTGTTCATTATGATTTTTCTATTTCGTTGTTGTTTTTTGCATTTTTGCCAGTTTTAGCGCAACCATTTATATTTTCGACTCCGAAGTCCGAATTCGGCCTTTTGTGGGCTTGTGATAGTGATCTTTTTGACATGAATATCTTATTTTAACTATTGCTACTACAAAAGCTAAGGGTATAAAGGTGAATTTCAAGGAATATTTTGGCAGGTGTTGAACTTAATCAAAACGAACTAATGAGCATGTAGATTTTCAAAAGAGTGACAAAGCAATATCTCAAGAACGGCTTACATTGTTAACTGTTAGATTGCCTTTCAGGGTAAGTCCTGGCGGATTTTAAACTAGCCAGAAGACGCTATGTTTATAATTTTAATACTACTTCTACGGTTACTGCAACTGATGACACTAAGGGTATTAAGGTGAAACTTTAGGGAACGTTTAGGGGGAATTTCAATTAAACCGAAAGACTATATGCATGCAGGTTTTAAAAAGGCTTACAAGTAATATCACAGGTAGCGCTGCTCTATCATAGCTAGTATTATAATTGAAGCTTTAAAAGGAGCTAATTCGATTGGAAATTAAAAGCTCTGTTGTCATTTTTTAAGAGTCCAAAGTGATTGGAGGACAAGCAGTCCTCCTACTTAGCCCTTGTATTTTCCAGGCACTGCCAATCAAAAATTTTTAGACAGCCATGTTGTTCAGCATAGTTGAATGGTCCAGTAACTATGTTTCTAGGAATATTGGGTATGTCAGCCCCCCACAGCTATGCAATTTGCCCATTATACTTTAAAAATAAATGTTGCTTTAAAACTAAATCAAAAGGCACTGTTTGTATGCTGGCTGCGAATAAGATATCTCAGTAATATCCCAAGAACGTCTGGCAGGAATGCTACTATTACTACTTCTGTTCTTACAATTTAACTAAATCAAAAGTGTTCATTTGTGTCCAGTTTTTCAAAGAGCATAGATACGATTTTTTTTGGAACGATAGGAAGCAATTCTTTCCAAGTTAAATTGAGAATTTATGAAAGTATATTAAACAATGCTAATTCTGCCAATAATTTCAAAAACGTGTATCTTGTTAAAAACTGTTGAAAAAGTTTCTCCAACATACGAATAGCAAGCCAAACTATGGATTTTTACAGAAAAAAAAAACGAAAAGACGTAAAACATCATTTTCATTTTCCATGAAAAAGACTATGTTAATAAAAAAAGAATAGAAATTAATTAAAAAAAACTTTTTCCACACAATAAGCTTTTGAAAGAAAAATAAAGAACTCCATTAAACCAATAATGAGCAGTAATAAAATCAAATCATCAACCAAGCGGAAAACTACCACAAATCAGCGTCAATGAACAAATGAAACCCAAAACGGACAGAAATTGCAATAAACTCCGAGCCAAATTCAAAACAAGCAGAAATTAACATGAGCAGAGCTGACAACTCCGTGTCTTCTCAAGACCAGAAGATAATTTCCATTTTACTGAAAAAACAATAGGAATAAATATCTGACATTAAACTGATAATGCACATTCATTTTATTTTTTTTTATTTTTTTTTTTATTTTTTTTTCAGTAAAGTGCAAATCGTGTTCTGGTCTTGAGAAGGCAAGGGAACTGTTTATTTGTGGTAGTTTTATGCTTGGTAGACTATTTGATTTTATTTCTGCTAATTTTTGGTTTAATAGTGTTCTTTACTTATCTTTCAAAACGTATTTTGTGGAATTTTTTTTTAATTAATTTACATTAAAGCTCAACCTGTCCTAGAGTTATCAAATACAGCTTTTTAGTAGAACGTGGAACTTTTTAGTAGAGAAGTAGCATGTAGCACCTAGGTTAAACGAATCACAAAAGAATATTTTTCTAGCAGTAATGGAGGCATGAAGCAGAGTTTAGCTCCTACAGGACCATTCCAACTTCCAGGACCAACTTATAGGCAGAAAGGCCGGCAGAGCCCTTTTCATCGATTGTCTTCAAATTTATGGGGTAAGTGAACTGGTCTAGAATTGAGTCTGCTGTGACACATTCGGAGTTTGCTGGGACATTAAAAGTCATAATACAGCCTTCCAGTAACTACTTAATACAACTCAAATTGTTACGTTTTATAGATATAAAAAAGTAAACTCGCCAGTTTTTTAGCCCTGGTAATTCAAAAATACGGGTTTGACCTGATGCACTTGGAAAAAAAAACATCTAAGACAAGATGTATCCTAACCTATGGCTCAGAGACCCCCCCCTCCTGGGGTTCGAGGAAAATTCACCTCCAGCCCGGGGGGAAACTCACCTGGTCACCTACCAAGGTGAAAGGGTAAAGTCCATTCCATCAAAAATATAGTTGTCTATTCCTCAGAGGGGTGAAAACACTGTTATAAGACACATAAGAGGGTAGTGTACCCTTGGTATATAAAGCAATTAGATTTTTAAATAAACACTTCCAGCCAGGAACTAATAGTAAGGAGTAATCGAAAGCTTACCTTTCTATAAAATTGTCAAAGACCTTTTCTCGTAAGTATGTGAGGATTTCTTCTACATGTTTCTGAAACGATAAATTAAATAGAACTTAAATGAAAATATTGAAAAGCATAGCCATTAAAAAAAAATATTCCGTGTTTTAATAGGAAGAAAGGAAAAATAACGTTCAAGTGAAATAGAGTATTGAATAATAAAAAAAAACATCAATATTTAGACAAAATTCCAATCTCTCGAATGTCTAAAACCTTAAAGCACCAAGGACACCTAAAATGAAAACTAATTCATTAAATTGGTCAAGTGCAAACTTACACAGCCATATACGTCTTAAATTAGTGTGAAAAACCGATAATTCATTTTTTAAGGAGAAAGATCCCATGTTTAAATAATGTGTTCCAATACAAAAGTTCGTGGCCAATTTCAAAAATAAAGGACGTGTGCTGTTAAACAGCAGAAAATGACCAAAAAATAAATAAATCAGCATACAGCCTTAGAAAGTGTTGTTTTCTGGTATGTTCTGTTAAAACAGAAATCGGAACCTAGTTTAGCAAAGCTCTTTTCTTGGAAAAATACTTTTTAAGGAATGTTTCTTGAAAAGAGCTTGGCTAGACTAGGCCTAGTCTTGATGTTACTAGGATTTTTGGCATTCCAGGATCTTTTAACCATGAAACAGTGTAAAGGTAAACATTAATGATTCTAAAAGAAAGGATCAATATATAGGCTACCTTATTGGTAGTTTTGCAGACCTAATGACTTCCACTGATAGCCTACCTTATGTAGGCTAAGGTAAGACACCTAGTAGGCTGTGTGATTTGCCTGAATATTTTGATATAAATCTACCTCATAGTTACTATATAATAGTAGCATATACCTTATATGCTTTTTTTATATTTGAAACACAAATTACTTGGGTGAGCACTGTTTGACTAGGCCTATTAAAGTCATTGTTTCTTTATAATCTAAGCAACAAATGTTTTCATTTACTCTTATATACAAACCACTATAAAATTAACACAATAGGCAATACTGTGTTTCCTTTAAACATGGAGAATGATATAGTCTTCTGTATGACTTTTTAAACATCAAATTATTATAGAGAAACATGAATAAAGTTATACAGAATACTTTATTATTTTCTTATTTAATATATGGTCCACTAAAATGCCATACAAAAGAAATTACATTGCCCCACTGATACATAGAGAAAACAACAAAGTCATACAGATGGCTTTTCATAGTTCCAAGTTGCAGTTGCAGTTCAGGCAACTTCGTGGTCACATATCAATCCTAAAACTTAGTCAACCTACCTGAGAATTTATGTGGCCAGGAAAATTAGGTTTAGGATGCTTCTTCATCAGCAAGTTCCATAGATATTGTCCGCTGTGAGTCAGCCCTAAAGTCTTAGTCATCTCTATTGTAATTTAAGCAGACCTTCCAAGTAGACATGTCCACCTAGAGTCTAAGGCATTTTGACCAAGTTTTAGGATTAACATGACCACTAAATCACATGGACTTGCAGTCCTCAGTCAGAAAACCAAATATGTAAGCCAAGACAGTTACACTAAAACAGAGTAAATAGGAAATTGGTTGACTGAAAATTTGCCTAGCCTTGTATGCAAACAAGTGGCATAGGGTCTACCTGCCTAAATTCTTAGACAGGCAACCCAGTTTATAAGCTCAGACAGTTACACTAACACAAAATTCATTCAAAATTGGTTGACCCAACAAGTTGCTTGGATTTGCAGGTGAACAGGTGACATAAGGTCTGCCTGTCTATAGTCTCAGGCAAGGGCAGCTGAGTTTTAGGACTAACATATGAACATCAAATTGCCTGGACTCACAGGCAAACCAGCAACAATAATAATAATTGATTGAATTTTCAGAACATCTATCCTATAGGCCTTCCAAAAATTATGGGTATTTATTACTGAAAAGAATGTCACAGTGTTATACTAAAGCAATGCAGGAAAAAAAGTTACTGTTCTAATATCTGGGGAACATGCGAGAAGTGAAGTTTGGTTAATGCTGGTGAAATAAAACAAAATAGGATAAAAATATAATAGTTTAGAAACAAATTTTGGTTGTATATTTGCACATTAGGAGGGTGGGGGTAAAGCATAGCATATAATAAATACATAGCCTAAACTAACCTAGGTACCTTTTTTCCTCCTAAACCCCAAAAACTAAAGCTTGAATATAGTTCCTGGAGTGAGAAACCCCTTGTTTATAGAGCATAAGATAGGAAATTACTGGGTAATGTTATCTGTTCTTGGCTTTTCTCAAGTTGCATTCTTGCAAGTTTCCCATATATTAGAACAGTACCAAAAAAAAATAGAGGAACAAAACAGGAATTATATTAAGAACAAAATTAGAGAGTCATGGCTTCTCTGAATGACAAATGTTGATTAAATTAAGCAATACTATTAAATAAAGCAATACTATCTGTCATTGTTATTATGTAATATATATTTTGAATCATATACAATATATTATTGTATTGTTTGTACTTGCCATTGTACACTGTTTATTCTAATTCAGCATTAGGCCACATAATTTTGGGGTGCCAATTATGTGAGAGGGGAGCAGTTGCCTCAGTTAGACTTTGAAAAATACCTTCTTATTTCTATTTTGCTACTTTTTATTTTATCATGGCTTACTGGTTATTTTTGCCCCATTTACATTTTGAGGATTGGAATCACTGACATAATTACCAGATACAAATCATCAGCACAACTGGGTTATATTTTGTTTAGTGGTGAGCCTGAATAAAAGACTCTTACTTAGTTACTTCATAATAAATAAATTATTATGGTTATTAGACTTTGAAGTTGATACCACAAGCCTCTGGTTTACTCCCCCCCTAATATAGAAATATATAGCCTAAGTCAGCTTCAATCATTAGTCAGCTAAATATGACCTATTTTTCTCCTTAGCCAGTTATTTAAAGAAGCAAATTTTTGAGCATAGGGTTACTAGGTTTCTATGGGCTGTTCTGAGCCTTCTAGCCCCTTCAGGGCTCAAAATTAATAGTCCCTGTAAAGTGATTATTTAATTATAAAAGAACATGAAAAATGCTCATTGTTTTGAATTGTGCTGAAACGCTAAATTTTGTTGAAAACTGCAGTCTAGGCTATGTACCAAAAATATGGTGTTAATTTATAATTCAGGGTATATTTTTCACCATTATGGAGGGAGGGAGGGGGGGGGGAATCTTGATAAATTTAGCTATATATGGATTTGCAATGGAGTTCTGACTATACGTGTCTTATTTTTTAGGCCAGACCATCTTAATATTAAATTAGTCTAATCAGAAAACTTTTAATATAGCTTTGAACTTGGCAGCTTAATTTTTTTTATAATGCCCTTTGCCGGTCAAATTAAAAACCGTTTAAATGGGTGAATTTGTTATTGTTTGTTTTTTTTTTTTTGTGCTCTTTTGGACTATTAAAAAGATATATTTTTTTAAAAAAATTTAATATAATTTTAAAATAAATTAAATTTACTATCTCCCGTTGCCCCCCCCCCTCTGGATACTATCTTGATAGGATACCATCTGTGCTTTAAATAACAAAAATATTTAACTTATTGGCACCCCTTCTTTAAAAAAAATCGAGGTATTATGATTTAAATATTATAGCTCACTACTCCCCCCCCCCCCTCTCTGGATACCACCTTGATAAAATACCGTCTCTGCTTTAAATTAGAAAAGAAAATGGGGGATCCCTGCTTTCAATAAAAAAAATTTATAGATATTATTATTTAAATGTAATACTTCCCTCCCCCCCCCTCTGGATACCACATTGATAGGATACTGTCTAAGCTTTCATTAGAAAAATAAGTTATTTAATAATTAAATAAGTCAATATATGGTTCAAACAAACACGCAAAATAGCGTTAAAAAGCTTAGTGTTCCTTGAAAAAAATTGTGTATATTAGTAAGGGGGTACAAAGACAACAACAAAAATGTCGAAATTACTCAGATATACCTCAAATTATTGGAAAACTGAGTCATAGATTTGCCGTGGCATTCAATAAGATCCAAAGAATACAATTAAAAGGGAGTACACACAAAATGCAAATTAGGCCAGTAGCCTATGAGAAATCGCAAAACAATGAACAAGCAAAACAATACCCAAGACAATGAACAAGTCCTAATGGGGGGCCTTGGGTCTATCAAAATATTTCAATGGTTTCCTAGGGAATTTGATATCATTTTCTTCTGTCTCCGTTTTAAATGAAAAAAATATTTAACCTTTTGGCATCCCCGCTTTCAATAAATAAAATGAGGTATTATCATTTTAAAATGATAGCCCTCCTATCCCCCCTCCTATAGGCAATAATTTACAATTTATTTTTGAATCATATTTTTTAGGTAACTTCAAGTTCAATAATTAATTCCCAAACCTTGTACATAGCTTTGTCTATAGCTAAATTTGTCACAATAGAAGGTTTTTTTTTTGGGATTCAACTTGAAAATAAAATTCTTGACTACAAACGATGTAAGAAATAGCGATTGGGAAACTGCATTTGAAATGATTTGAACTCATTTCATTAAGACGATCCTGTTTTTTGTCAACATATGAAGAACTGTGTATATTGCAATATTTGCAATTGCATATGTCTCTTTTTTATGCAAAGTAACAAAAGAGACGAAAATTAAAGAACAAGAGAGTAGTGAAGAATTATGGTATGCCAAGTAATATTTGGCAGGGAAAGTCACTTGTGATAAATCGCTAGGGGTGGCACCGTGATTGCGTGACTTTCGGGGATTCGGGGAACCAAATTTTTTTTCGGGGTGACGCATAAATTTTCGGGGAAATACCCGAAAATTCGGGGATAGTGCAAGCCCTGCTTGATTTCTAATCAGGAAAATAAACCACACAAGAAGGAAAAGCTCCAAATTTGCGGTCCACGCAATAAAGAATGGCCGCAAAATTAATTTGAAATCGACCGAACGCCGCCACCTCTGTCGGCGGCGGCGTACCGGCGGCGTTACGACGATTCGGTGGCGCCAGGCCTCTTGTCAGCGGCGTTTGTTGGACCCGCCGGCGCGGCGTCGGGGTCTAGCTGGAACAAGTATCCTGAAATGGTATCTTGCATACCATCTAGCGCTTGGTCATCATCAAAATATTTTCTGACACATCAGAATAGTCATTTTCTGAACTTGAGGTCATATTTTTTTCACAAAATGTAGTTTCACTAATATATATATAGCAATCAACAGATTTTGTAAATTTGAATTTTCACAAATGAAAAACAGTGTCGGGTTCGTATGAAATAGTTTTCGCTAATATTATTCAGCTCCAAAGTTTATCGTTGTTTTATTATTGACAACACTGTTTTGCGAATTTATTCAAACTAAAAATGCTAATAGCAGCTAAACAAAAACTCGTAGGAAACCCGGATTTTCAGGTATGAATAGACCTAAAATAGATTAAGAGGGCTAAATGTGTTTTCATTTTGGTGTCCTTGGTACTTTAACAGTAAATTGCACAATAGGTACATCCGAGTCTGGCCGTTTGGAGGGGATATTATTCTTAAAGTAATTTTCTCAGAGATCCTATACCGGGAAAACGGGTTTCGTGGTTTGACCCAACCCTTCCCTCTCACGAGATGTCATCTGACTCCCTACCCTGGATTGCAGCCATTTTCATCTATTTCAGATCATTCACCGCAATGACCAGTAAATAAAGAACAGCCCAAGCCGATAGAACACGAAATTTTGTAAAACTGAATTTTGGAAAGAATATACCTATCAAAAAAACTATTTTTCCTGCTGTGAAAAAATGTGTTAAGTTTAAAGATGCCTGTCAAAAGTTACTATTATTAGACAATATCTAGTTTTAGAAAATGGGAGGAAACACCCACAGTGCCTGAATAAAATTTACACCCATCGATTTGACATCTCTGAGAACTTCGGAATAAAAGTTTTATTCTTTTATAATAGAAAGCACAGTTTATAGAATTATCCAGTAAGTTTATCGCAGATCATTTCTGGTCTTCATTCTCGGTGCGAACAAAAAGCTCCTCCCACTTATTTCTGCATTAGCGGGTTAGTGTGTTTTTGTCGATCAATGAAAAATGGTTACAAAGTGCATTATTCGTAATTGCGAAAGCAGAAAAAAACTTGGTGAGCCAGCCAAGTGGTTTGCAAGTGTCCCATCTCACAGGTATGACTTAATTTATAGACAAATTATGACTTAATCTATTATTTACATACAGTGGACTCAGCTGATCGGCCTATGTAGGATTTTATAAAAAGAGAGGGTGGGGGGTTGATGAAATTTGTGAAAATAAGGAATTTTTCTTCTTCTAATAACTGGTGGGGTAGGTGTGATGGTTTCAGGGGCGGATCCAGGATTTTTTTAAGGGGGGGCCGCAAAAGAGGTTGATCCGACAAACTTACGTTAGGAGCAAGTTTAATTAATGCAAAATTGCGTTAATTAGGTAAATTACGCTACTTTAGACTACTATCGGGGGGTACCCCTCGCCCCCCCCCTCTGGATCCGCCACTGGATGGTTTATCATTTTTTTTTCCGTCGTGATGTTTTTTTTCTACGATATTTATTTTCTAGATAAGACTACTTTCGTTTTCGATCAATGTTTTCGTATGAAATGGGCAGACCTTTCTTGAACTTTAAACGATAAACACCTCTGTTTGAAAATCTTTGCACTTTGTGAATTTAGATAGCGACAAGGGTTATATATATATATATATATATATATATATATATATATATATATATATATATATATATATATATATATATATATATATATATATATATCGGCGCGTACAAACAGCTCCTCTCATTTGATCTGCCGTTAGCGGTCCAATTACCCTGGAACACGTATATTGGCAGAAACTTTCTCAAAATGCCTTTGAAACCAACTCGAGACTTCGAAACCTACTTGTAATTCCTATAAACATCTGAACTAATTTTATATATATATATATATATATATATATATATATATATATATATATATATATATATATATATATATATATATATATATATATATATATATATATTTATATCGGCGCGTACAAACAGCTCCTCTCATTTGATCTGCCATCAGCGGTCCAATTACCCTGGAACACGTATTTTGGCAGAAACTTTCTCAAATGCCTTTGAAACCAACTTGAGACTTCGAAACCTATTTTTAATTCCTAAAAACATCTAATAATAACATTACACTACTAACTACCGATTTTCGTGTATGTATTGGAATAAATTAATTTAAAATTAGTTTCTTCAAAATTAGTGTTCCAACGTTGAAGCCAAGTTTCGCGTCCAAGAGAAATCTGACTTGTCTACCCGTGAAAAGATCTGATGCCGCTTATGTTTATATCTCCAAAAACGTTCTCTGGAGCACTCGCACCCCGGTCTGGGTTTTTATAATGGGTGAGATAGGGAATGATCATACTGCTAATTCTATAAACTGTGATAGAAAGGAACCACATATAATAGAAAATAGTGGAATAGAAAGGAAAAGAAAGGAAATTATCTACCTAGTAACAAATTTATACAGCTTTGATATAAGCTAAGAGAATAACAAATCAGAGTGTAAAAGATGCACAACAAAACTGTGGCAGCAAACTTCATAAATATCTTGTCTGTGTGACACAGTTGGAAAAAACTCAGCCTAAAGTTATACAAAATTGTGGTCCTCTTTCTGAATTTTGTCACTGAAGGATTTCGAAGACAAATAACGTAAAAAAAAAAAAAAAAAATAAATAATAAAACTAAGTGCTGGCAGCCAAACCGAAGCCTACTCTCCTTATTCTATTGTCTTTTGGAGCAGGATGACCTATTTTTTGATTTGTTATCCATTATCAAGTAGTTTGCTTCAGGTCGTTGCTTTTAGCTGATGTTTGATTTTTAAGTGCCTTATTAAGAACGATAAGGGGAGGCCAGAAAAGTTGTGCTACTGTTTCTTCTCACCACTGGTAAAATGTTTACTTCAAGTTTACTTCTGAAAATGAATAGCTGGTTTTCACATTTTTAAAAGATCACGTCCCGTAAGGAGAAATAGCAAATTGCCTCCTTTTGAAGGAACGATGCAGAGTGCTGAAAATATCTCTCTGCCTATGCAGAAGAAAAATTAAACATGTTTGAATCTGGCCTATTTTTTAGGCTAACACCCTATTCTGTGCGAGGAGTTTCCTGAATTAAACACAAGAAAAAGGAAAGACAAGCACCTTGCATCTGTATCTATATCTCGAAATAGCTGTTTTTCTGAATCGAAGCAGAGTCAAATCAGAAAATCAAGCCGATAGGGTTTCTGTTTTAAGCGACCAAAAGCCTATTTCATTGAAAAAAAGATTATCAAGGTTTTTACTGGAACAAGAACTGATGTAATCAAAAAATACATCGTGAAAGAAATGCGTCTACTTAGCATAGTTGAACAACCAGATTTCAAAAGACTGATTTCAGGACTGGCGCCAAACGCAACTGCTATTTGCAGGAAGGCCCTGGAGAAAAGGTTGGGAGAAAACCTGAAAAATCTAAAGAAAATTTTGGTAGGAACACTCGGCAGCTCTGATTACATCTAACTGACTGCAGATGCATGGTCAGTCATCAACAAGAGCTTTGTTGATTGACCGAAAGTTGGAAGTTGGAAGGTAGGAAATGCGAACATGCGAACATGTTGTCGGGGAGAGTCTCTTGTTAGGCAACATATTCTACGAATTCTGGAGGATGAAAGTTGTGTATTGCAGTCTACCTTCAAAGGGAACGAAGGACAAAATAGAATATAAAGTTCTTAGGGGACAAACAGCGGGAGCTTGATGTTTTTAGAGAACACCATCACGCCTACCAAATTTTCAGAAATGACAATTGTGTTTTGCTCTCTTCAGCCCCAGTTGAAAACGTTTTATCTACAAGAGGTTCCATTCTTTCTCTATGGAGAAATTTGTTTCTAGATTTTAGGATGAAGTGTTTGGCGATGCTCACATCATAATCACAGTACTTAGTCTCACCAAAGAGCCAGTAGTTTTCAACCAAACCACTGAGTAGTTTGTAGTGTTCTATTTATAGCTTCCGTTTTAAAGATACGATCTTCAGTGACTGCACATCATTATCAGATAATTGAAGAAAGGCTTATTACATGGTCATGTCCGTAGCCAAAAAAGATTCGAACTGTTACTTATTCGTCACCTTTAGAGTGTACTTTGAAAAGTATTTTAAGTAATACTTAAGGACAAGTTATATACTTCAACCTCAAGTACTACTTAAATAAACTTCTGTTCGTGTACTTGGTACTCGATATAGGTAACAATTTTGGAAGTACTTGATAATTCAACTACAAATATGAAGTAGTTGCTACGATGCTGACTAAATGTACGGATTTAGGTCTGAATAAAACCTGAAGAAATGCTGAGTTGGTCCAGCAGAGATCATCCTGAAAAATCAGCTCATTCAGTATGGAAAATTTCTAATATATGTAAGTTTGACAGTAGTAACCTATACTAAATTGAGTACTCTAGAATCCAATTTAGTATTTCATTTAAATTTAAAGAGAATATCCAGAATTCGCATCGGCGATATGTTTTTCACCTTGGCTGTGAAAATGCCCCATCTTTTGAAATTTCATTTTCTGATTGACTCCTTCAATGTTGAAAACAAAAATCACAAAGATGGTGGCATTTTCACTGTACAATGTAATAATGGCATTACGATTCCAAATGTCATCTTCGGTGGGATTCAACTATCGTAGACTCAGCTTGAATCTTGCCAAAATCAAACATTCTAATTTTATTTCACCAATTCTTAATTAAAGTAGTTACTTCAATAAATCTGCTCCAGCCATACAAGACAAAAAAAGAAATAAAAGACGAACAGACAAAACATAAAGCAAAGGACAACTAACCAACTGAACAGTAAATACAACTGAACGGTTAAATTTGCTGACTAAATGGTTGTCGAAAGTTGCTGACTAAAGTTGCCGAATAAATGGTTAAAGTTGCTACCAGACTACCAAATCATAAAGCAAAAAACATTTCTCCATGATGTCGGGAGGCTCGCATAGCTCTTGCTATACACGCAACGAAAGATGCAAGGGAAAGATAATAACAGAACTAGTTCATTATCGGATTCCAGAGGTCGCTCACTCAGACTCGTGAGAGGCTGAATGGGACAGATGGTAGCTGTAGTATGACGGGCTTTTGAAATGAGAAGGGACAGATAAACTCTCTAGTAAGTACAACTGAATGGTTAAAGTTGCTATTCAATCCAATAAATCCAAGCAGCAACCAATCTATTATTGCCGATACTCTGAACTAGTAAAATTCGCATCCTTTTAGGTATTGGCACCTAATCATCTTAAGAAAATTTAAAGAGATGACTACCTATACTTGCTGGTATTTCAAAGTAAAAATCAGTTGACTGTGAAATCTTACCAGGCTGGAAGAAAAGAAAGAATCACACACAAAATGCGATTTCTTAGTCGTCTTAAAAGACAGTGCCAGTGAAGGGTAGTATAGCCAGTAAATGTTTCATTTAGTCTATCGGAAATAAAAAATTTATAGAAATTCTGCAAACATTTTATTATCTATTTTTACTACCTTTTAGTAAATGTTGCTTTCCTATTAGCAACCTGTGAACTACTTCTTGACCACCCGTTTCCCTCCTTATTACTAAGCGTCTAGTTGCACTAAATGATCGTAACCACTTACACCCCGCAGAGTAGGGCGAAAGATAGTAAAGCTATGTGTGCAGTAATGACTGTTATAGTAGGGATATTTAAATAGATTCAAAGATTCAATGGACTTTTATAAATTCAATAATACAATCAGAATATAAAACGAAATATATGATTTCAGTATAGCGCGAACTAACAGAGGGCGGAAAATAATTTCTTGAAATTAATTTTTTTAAGTTAAAGCTCCCCAGCCCTAGCTTTCAAAAAGCTGCATATATAATCAGCAAACGAACAGACCTATTTCTTTTCCTGCATCTAAATGCCTGTTCATGCTAGCTAGCTGCCTTATGACACTCTTCGAAGCCCGGAGAAAATCCCCACTTTCCCTTCTTGCTTTATTCTTCCGATATTTATTGGTCCACATAACTTTAGCATCTAGAAAAAGATCCTTGGACTAAAGCCAAATAAATTGGTTTCTTTCACTCCCCAATCTTTTAGTCATCAATTTTATTATGAATCAGTTCCTCTTTTCCCATATACGTACAACTTGTTGCCCTTCAATATGCATCCACTAGACAATCAATCCTTCAAAGGAGTTATTTGGACAACTCTACGAATTATATAGGGTCAAATATTTGCACTGAGCAAACGACAAAAAAAAAATCTCATTCGATGATGCAGTAGACGACAATCCTTTTATTTATTGGCTATTTACGCTTCGATGATAAAAAAGTATTTGACGTTAAGCAAAGTGGAATGACTCTTTTGTCCAATTAGCTCTCTAGACACATAAAATTAGGAAAGGAACTAGAACAAAATGTCTTTATCCGGATCATTATTTCAATTTTTCTTTCGAGTCAAGCAGACATTAAGAGATGTGGTTGTGCGTTAAATCGATTCTAAAGAGCTCATTCCTTTGGGGATAATATAAAGTAGAAATTAGCAAATAGATATGAAGAGCCCTATTGTCAAAAATCAAAACACATTCTTTACAAAGACAGATTGTAAATTATATTCACCATGTAAGGTTTTAGTTCTTGCCGCAACAGCTGGCGAAATCTAAAAAATAGATGGAATCCTTTTTTCCCTGTTTAAAACGCAACGTTTGCCACAAATTCAAACAAAAATTACCTAAAAATCGCTTGTACCACGCAATTTATTTTGGTTTTAGACGGCAGGTATGATCCCTGTAGGGTTGAAGTCTGATTTGGATTATGAAACCAAAAAGACACCAGAAAAAGACATCAGATATGGCTGCAACAATCATATATTTGAATGTTGACCTAGTAATTCGGAGCGTAGTATAGGATTTACATGTAGCATATACATATTTATCAAATGAAGTGTAAATCCATAACCATTCAAGCTTGGTTTTGAACAACTACCGTTGTAGGTAATTTGTTTGAACAGCTGAGTAACAATAAGATTGTCTTCGGGTGAACGTACGGAACTATTGATCGTTATATAAAAAAGAATCGATCAAATAACATATATAAGAATATCCCAATTATTAACGGAAACAAATGACTGAAGCACAATTTTGACAAAGGTAGGTTTCTTCCAAAGGAAACTACGTGAAGTGACAGCAGCAACAACAATATTAACGACTTTGTGGTTTCATGTTAAACTCGATAAAAACTGTAATCTAACGGGTTTTAATTATGATCCACTATGTCTCGGACGCATAATTGAGCAATAAATCATTTTTTTTTGGGGTGTGGGGGGGGGGGGAGGTGGTCAATTTAAAGAAACACGAAAAATCTAGCAAACTTTATAACGGTATATAATCTTGGTCTGTCATGGGGAGGGGGCAGTCCTGCTTATGTATACGTGTCCATATCCAAGATACGGACCAAATGATGGTCCGTATGATTAGACACGTATGAGCTCTATTGTAACTAACATATCTATCGAACAATAGAGAACAATCATGATAAAACTGCTCCTTGGTTAGATCTGCTTTTACCTCTTTCATTTACCTCTAACAATACTTACAAAACGTAGAAGTGCAATTGTTCTACAAACAGTCTATTGTCAAAAACTTCCTTTTCATTCTTTGTAATGCAAAACTCACATTTCAAAAGAGGGAAAAAGGGTTCTCTTTCTGTTATTTAATAAAATATATTTGAAAGAACAAAGATAGATTTCCCTGTGGATGATCTAATTAACTCGACAGGGGTATCAGCAGGACAAAAGTAAGTTATTCAAATCTTTTTGTATTCTGAAAAATAATCGCCTTGAGGTAGGGGTTGGTCACCTGGATCTTATTTATGGTACTAGGCGTATTCCCCCGGAAAAATTCACCTTGCAAAAAATTCCTTTCTCTGTAAAATTCTCCCGAATGAAAATTCCCTCCATATGCAAACTTGAACGGCCAAAGAGAAAGTATGGCAAATAAAAAAAAATGAAGAAAAGAAGAAAATTTAGAATATTCTAACGATTTTCCAAAATGTAAGCAAAATGAAATGTGTACAATATCCCGTAGTATTTACTTCTCCATTTCAATTAATTAAAATTTTTGTGTTTTTGGCGTGTTGAATTATCATAGCTGGGTAATATAATTTGAAAATATAAAATTATTATTACTGTAGAAGCGTGTCCTATGATGGAGATGCACATAGATAACAGGCTGGGACTAAGAGGCACGAGTATTTACTTCCCATGGACATGGTCTGGCACCGACCAGAGACGTCACAAGTCAATACATTTGGAAAACGGCAACAAATTTTACTGACTGGCAGGTCATTTTTACCCACTGGTTTGGGTGATATAGCTATTAGAATTACTGTATTTCTTATTCTTTGTCGACTGAGACTTTTTTTTATTGATTTTATGTGGTATATTTCCATCAGCCTATTTTCCCTAATTAAACAAAAAAAGCCAGTAAATAGGGACACTTCCGCCATAATTTTACTGACTCAAATTTTTCATCAGGGCGGCTGAAAACATTGGGAGAGGGAATCCCCCCCCGCCTCTGCCAAACACGACACCCGTGTCGACAACTATAGCACACGCTACCAGTTCACCTCTGGCGATCGAGAACGCGTTTACATTTATATTTTATTATATTTTAAGGTTAACATTTATATTTTAAATACTGTCTTCATTTCCTTTCACTTTTCTGCATTCTTAAGATAAATTTTACTTTCAAAAATGTTTTCCTGAAAAAATAATAAATAAATATTAAAAGCTTACTTATTTCCACTAATAAAATTATTCGAGTGCAAAGATATTCACAAGGGCTAAGAAAGCAATTAGTGTCAACATGGAATTTTCTTGAGAGAGGGAGGAGTTGGGAGCAAGCGACCAGAATCAGCTTCACTGCTTGATCGGGACGATCAAAACACAGGTATTAGCAGTCAAACATCAAGGAGTAGAACACAATTTAAAAATTATATTATATAAGAAAACAGTTATCTAAAATGATGTAACTGCATTTTTAATATTTCAAAGGGGTTACGCACAAGACCCTATCGAGGGGGGGGGGTTCAGGGATTGAACCTCCACCCAAGAATTTATGACACGTTTTTAATTTTTTTTTTTTGCACCCCCCCCCCCCCCGCCCCTAAAACAAATACCCCCGCCGAACAAAAGTCTGGATAAGCCCTTGGTTGCTCAATAAGTTGGTGTGAACCATTATTATATCTAAGTCCCCTTCGTTTATAGTTCCTCCGACCCAAAGAATGTTCCTCCAACCAATAACTAGTCATTTCTCACGGGAAGTCTGCACTTGGCAGGAGAAAGAGAAAAATCAGGACACAGAAAGAGCTCTGAGAAACTGAAAAAAGCTCTTGGTTTAGGTGATACTAGAGGATTCAAGAGAATTCAAATAGAAGCTATGATTTGTTCTATACTGGAGGCTGCGATAGCGCACTTGAACGTTCATACATTTTGCCAAACATGATACAATGTCATTGTGAAACCACATATTAGGGCCGTTCTTTTGTTAATCTTTGTTCTAAGATCTTACAGCTCACTGATGTTATCAAAAAGTGTTAATGACGCCATTTTTCTGCCACATAAAACAATGATGAGAGAACTTTGATGATATTAAATAAAAAAAAAACAAGTTTTTTTTTAACTGAAAGTAAGGAACGACGTTAAAACTTAAAACGAACAGAAATTATTCCGTATATGAAAGGGGTTGTCCCCTCATCAACACCTCACTATTTACGCTAAGGTTTTTATTGTTTAAAAAAATAAGAGTTGTGAGAAAATAAAAGATTAGCGTAAAGAGCGAGGCGTCAAAGAGGGGACAGCCCCTTTCAGATACAGACAAATTTCTGTTCGTTTTAAGTTTTAACGTCGTTCCTTACTTTCAGTTAAAAAAAACTTGTTTCAGTTACACACCTGAATTTTGAAGATTGCTTATAATTTGAATTTTTTGGATACTTGTGTATTTAAAAAAAAATTATTATCTGAGTTAATAATCTTAAATGGAATAAGGTGTTTTTGTCCAATAGAAGTGAATGAGTGAACATTTTAACTCAAATGGTAATAATGGATTATGATTTGCGATCTATTACAGACTAGTTTTTGAATTGCCAAGTTGGTTACTTTGGACTAAATAAACATTTTTAATGTATTGTCTTGTGATTGAGTACGACCTATTACGTAAGAGCTACGTATTTGTCTATACAGTGATGGTTAAAATTTTATTACGAGTACAAGACAATATGATCTATGATTAGTATTTTTTATAGAACTTTAAAATTATATTTATTAGTATAAATTTTGGACATTTAAACCGAAGAGGAATTGCTGCTGACCTATTGGCCTAAATTTCAAGTTGTTTTTGGAGCTGAGTTCGAGATTGGCGTTAGGAGTCGTTCTTGGAGCTGAGTTCGGGGTTAGCGTTTGCCGTGCCCTTGTAACGGCTAACGCTTAATGCACGTTGGCAGCTCCGTGGATAAATATTTGTTGCCTAGTGAGGTAAGCCGTTTCTTGTTTAATTATTTCTAAGATGGGACGTCGGCGAAAAGTCCAGCGTGCTGGAACTGATGGAAATGAAGCAGTTTTAGATGTTTCGGCCACTTCTAGCGAGGAGTCCCAGTCACCATTGTTAAAATTGTCCGAAAATTTTGTTTTAATGCTGGCAATAGTGAAAGATAACGGATCGAAGTTAGACTCTATTAATAAACATATGAGATATAAAGATCTTAGGGTTATATTAGGGGATAAAGGGAAGATTGATTGTCACACATTGGCTACGGAGGTTAAAGCCCATGTGGTATTAATTGAAAGTGAAACTGATAGCCTAAAAAATCAGATCAGCGCTATTACGAGTGAAGCGATGGCGCTGAAGAAAAACAATGTTGATCCTGCAAATCAGTTAAAGATGTGTGAATACCATGTATCTGACAGTAACATTATTGTTTGTAATTTGCCTTGTGACAGTAAGGAGGATGCTAGTGAAGCATTTAAGCAATTATGTCTGTCTGGACTTGCAGTAAGTGAGGTTCCCGTAAGTGGGCTTGAAGTAAGTTTACAGTGCTACAAAACATGAAAGACCAGAAAATTTTCAAAGTTTATGTTTTTCCAGGGAAAAGAAAATTGATTTACTAAAAGTTAGCAAGAATTTGAAAGGGAAATCTGTGAGGAATCTGAAAGATATTTATATTAGTGATGATGCCCCTCTTTCTGTCCGGGAGGCACGAAAAAGTCTTTTTGAGAAGAAGGCTAAGTTAAAGGATATAGGTATTTCAGCTTGGGTGTCTAAAACCGTTCCACCTTTTCTTTATTTTGATCGTCCTAATGGTTCGCGAGCAAAATTCTGCACTAGTGATATAATCCCGGAGCTTAATTCACCACGCAGTGATAGCAATGCCCATCAGCGCAGTCAAATGAGGGGAAGAGGTTAACGCGGTGGTAAAGGTAGAGAAGGAGTTTAATATAGGTCCCTATTTGATATTATGGTAATCTTTTGAACGGATGGTTTGTAATCGTGTGAGTATTGTTTAGTGTCAGTTATGAAATTTAAAATAAGCGGTTGTTGCGTTTATTATTAACTTATTAACTTATTAATTTTTTTTTATTCATTTTTTTTTTGTGTTATAATGAATTCATTGTTTTGGTAATTTATATCCCTATGTTAGCGTTTCATTTTGTGTTATTATTTTGTTCCATTTTTCTTTATGTTTTGTTTTCTTTCAGCATTTTTTGGTATGGATTTTCTAGGTTCTTGGTCGCGTAACTCATGTTATGGTAAGGTTACTATTCTTTTGCATTCTAAAATTCCTGTTTCCATCCCTTCGGATTGATTACTTTGAATGTCAAGTTTAGGTAGGGAGCGGCTGGGTTTTCTTGAGAGTGATTCGATGAAATTACATGATTTGGGGGGAGGGGTACTTCACAGAGATTTTGATGTGGGTGGGTTTCATGAGGTTAATCCTGATTCCCGTTATAAGTTTCTGTGTGATGTGAGTTTTATTAGTTGTCAAAATGAGTTTAGCATTTTTCATTTAAATTTCCAAGGGATTGGAAGTTCATTCCAGTTTTTGAATGAGTTATGTCTGCAATCAACCCCTCATTTTTTAGCTTTAACGGGAACTTGGTTGAAGAACCATAGTTCTTCTCTGTTAGAGATTGGTAATTATAAGCTGTATATTAAAAATAGAGAGATGCATCAACATGACGGCTTAGCAATTTACGTGCGTAATGATTTTGAGGTCAAGGTGAGAGATGATATAAGAGTTAATCGAGAAATGGTGTTTGAAAGTATGGTGTTAGAATTGCAGTGTCTTAATTTTAAGTGTTTTATGATTGTCGTTTATAGACCCCTTTCGTATAATATAGGTGAGTTTAGCTCACTTTTAGATGAGCAATTGGATAAGTTACCAATTTCAACTATACCTTGTTTTATTTTCGGTGATTTCAAATTGGATTTAAGAACTGTGAATAGTAACCTTAGAGCTAGGGAGTTTCTAAACACTATGCTAGGCTATGGACTACAGCCTTCTATTAATATATGTACAAGAGTGAGCCATGATTATGCTACGTTGATTGATAACGTTTATTTAAATACTGGATATAGTAGTGCGAGTGTTATTGTAAACGACGTTTCGGATCATTTCGGTCTGTTGGTATCTATTCCTTCTCTTTTGAACCGGCCAAGATCAGAGCGTTCTGAAGTACCGAAAAATTGTTTTCCTGTTATTAATGTACCGAAGTTAAAAAATAAGCTTGGGGGAAAAAATTGTGATTTTTTATATAGTAATGAGATGGATGTGAATGATAAATTTACACTTTGGTATTCGATGATTAAGGATACGGTAGTTGCTTGTAGTCAAGTTAGGAAGAAACGTAAGTATTTTGATTCGCCGAAGAAGCCTTGGGTTACGAAGAGTATTCTAGTTTCTCTAGCTAGGCGACAGCAATTGCATAAAAAGTCCGCATTAAATAATAGTATTAGCGACGTAAATATTTATAAAGCGTATAGTAATAAGTTGAATAGTATACTTCGTAAAGCTAAGTTAGATTACCTGAGTGATAGATTTAAAAATGCGGAGGGTAACCCGAGAAAGACTTGGAATGTTATAAATTCTGTTATTAAACCGAATAAGCCTGAAATTGTTTGTAGTCTTGTTGATGGTGAAAATATTCGCCAAACTACTGAACGTATGTGTGAGCACTTTTGTAGTGTAGGAGGTCGGTTAGCGTCGTCTGTTGTGCAGCATGCAAGTGATGGTGATTTTACTCAGTTTTTGCCTGAAAGTAGTGACGTTTCTATGTACTTACGACCGGTTACTGAAAAAGAATTGTGTGATGTGGTAAAAGGTATGCGAAACAGTGCATCCGGGTCAGACTTAATTTCAACTAAGGTTTTCAAGTCAATTTTTCCTGTGATATCGCAACAAATTTTGTACCTGATTAATGCTAGTTTTAAATGTGGTATATATCCGGAATGTCTTAAAAGTGCCAGAGTAATACCTTTATTTAAAGGGGGTGATAGGAAAAATGTGAATAATTATCGACCGATATCCCTCCTTTCTGTTATTTCTAGGCTAATAGAAAAACTTATTAATTCTAGAGTATCTGAGTTTTTGGAGAATATTTCCTTTTTCCATTCTAATCAGTTCGGTTTTCGTAAGGAGATGTCTACCGAACAGGCAGTTTTATTTTTGACGACGTTTGTGCATGATGCTTTGGACCAAGGTTTTAAGGTGGCGTCTATTTTTTTAGATATTGTTAAAGCGTTCGATTCAGTTGACCATGAAATTTTAATTATGAAGCTATTTATTTTATTTATTTATTTTATTTGAAACTTTTTTGAGAGGTAGGACCCAGTGCGTCGAAATTTCTAATGTGAGGTCTGGTGAAAGAATGGTTGATTATGGTGTTCCATAGGGTTCTGTTTTAGGTCCGCTTTTATTCTTGGTTTATATTAACGACTTACGATTTTCTGTTTTGGATTTGTTAGATAGTGCACATTCCAATTGTAGGGTGATTATTCCAAGTTTTGCAGATGATACCCATTTTACTGCCGCAGTAAAGACTGAATCTGATTTAATAGAGATAATGAGAAGAGGTATGTTAGGTATAGATAAGTAGATGAGAGTGAATAAGCTTTTGTTAAACCATAGTAAATCAGGTTTTATTATGTATGGTAGATCATCAAATTTTTACCCTTGGGTTGTGGATTTGCAAATGGAGAATTATGTAATTAAGCGTACAAATACTATACATTACCTTGGTGTTATTGTGGATGAATGCCTTAGTTTTAAAAATCATGTTTCTTTTATTAGTAGTAAGATTGCAAGAAATGTTGGAATGATGAGAAAGTTAAAAAATATTTTCCAGGATTCTGTTTTGAGATTGATTTTATTTTTCGTTAGTTCACCCGTATTTAGTATATTGCGTGAGTATATGGTCTAGCACATTTTCAGTGCATTTGCAGCAGTTACGTGTGATACAAAATATGGCACTGCGAGTGTTGTCCGGAGATAATCGGAGAACCTCGGTGAGATCCCAATATGTACAGTTAAATATTATCCCTGTGTCAGGTCTTGGAAAATTTTACCATGGGTTATTTATGTTTAAATATTTTTCTAATTTGGTTCCCAAGTGTTTTTCAAAGTTTTCAAATTTATTTATTTCTGGTGATGATGTACACAATTATCCTACTCGTCATGTTAGAGATATACGGACACCTCAAGTTACTAGTACTAGATCGCTATTTTCAATACGTCATGTGGGGCTAGTTGTCTGGAATAATTTGCCTGTTTCTTTAAAAAGTTCAGCGATGGTAAGATCCTCCTTCATGGTACTTCATGGTAACTTCATGGTAAGATCCTCCCACATAACCCCAGACCCACTCACCCCCCCCCCCACTACCATAAAAAATCCCCTCTGAAAACGTCTGTATACTTCCCAATAACCAATACTACAAGTTAATATAAGTTAAAGTTCAGAACTTTCATTCCTCCCCCCCAGGGACTTTGAGGTATAAAGTCATCTTAGCAGAGATAGTTATTATATTTTCGATCATGGTGAAAAAAATGGATCTCTTGAATTTTTGAACGGTTGAGTTTGGGAAAAAAATGAGTGGGGGAGGGGGGCTAGTTG
Source organism: Artemia sp. Qi Xiang Cuo (assembly GCF_049724085.1). Classification (NCBI taxonomy): domain Eukaryota; kingdom Metazoa; phylum Arthropoda; class Branchiopoda; order Anostraca; family Artemiidae; genus Artemia; species Artemia sp. Qi Xiang Cuo. Next base: position 78,727,386 of record NC_142796.1, on the reverse strand, counting down.
CTCTCCATTATTTTGGTCACTTGAAAAGGCCCGTGGAACTTTTAATTTCCGTTTCAATGAGTCCTCTCACCCACTGGGTCGATACGATCACCCCTGGGGAAAAAAAAAAACAAACAAATAAACACGCATCCGTGATCTTTCTTCTGGCAAAAAATGCAAAATTCCACATTTTTGTAGATAGGAGCTTGAAACCTCCGCAGTAGGGTTCTCTGATACGCTGAATATGATAGTGTTATTTTCATTAAGGTTCTATAACTTTAAGGGGGGTCTTTACCCTTTTTTGAAAATCAGCCACACTTTCTCAGGCACGTAACTTTTGATAGGTAGGCATAAACTTAAGGAAACTTATATATCTGAAACCAACATTAAAATATGGTTTTGTTGATGTATCTATTGGTATCAAAATTCCGTTTTCTACAGTTTCGGTTACCATTGAGCCGGGTCGCTCCTTACTTACAGTTCGTTACCACGAACTGTTTGATACTCATCATTGTTCTTACTTCTTAGAACGTTTATCAGCAGAATGATGAAAGACGTTTGCAAAAATACGCCATAAGATTTAAGATCTTAGTGCTAAGATTTCACTTTTAAGCATTCTTTGTCAAAAGATGAAAGATCTTAGCACAAAGATGAGTAAAAGAACAGGCCTATTGTTTCTATTGCTTGTAAGTTTTTTTAATAGGGGGCAGGCCAAAAATCAAAAGGTTTTCCAGGGAGGGGGCAAAATTATGGCATTTGATGGCACTGTCAAATAGGGCCTTTGAAGGCAGTGATCCTTTTCTTTACAATCTCTTTCTCTCTCTCTCTCTCTGCCTCTCTCTCTCCTTGTCTCTCTGAGACACACAGAGAGATAGAGAGAGAGAGAAAGAGAGAGAGAGAAAGAGAGAGAGAAAGAGAGACAGATAAAGAGAAAGAGAGAGAGAGAGAGAGAGAAAGAGAGAGAGAGAGAGAGAGTGAGTGAGAAAGAGAGAGTAAAAACATATTCAAGTATTAATGATGGAACAGGCATTCAATTAGTAGGATCTGAACATTAGGGGGGTTATTGTCTAATGGATAGAGCCTAAAAGAAAGTACAAACAGGGAATAATAGCTCCTTTCCTGATTAGGTATATTCCCATTGGGCATCATAAGCTGTCAGTATGATTTCCCATGGCTAAAGATAACTTTACAGGTTTAACTTTAAAAATGAATCTTTCTCAAACCAAAACACAAACTTGCATCTTATTATTTGCCTTAAAGAAGAGAACTTTACTTGAGAAAGTTTGGAAATCATGATGATCATTAAGCGGCCAAAAGTTTGTTGCTGACGCCAAACAATTACGATAATTAGTTGAATTTTAGAGCGAACATCTTCCGGTTCAAGGTACTATTTTCAAGCTCTGACTATATTTCTTGCTTTTTTCGCAGTCAAGAAAAGGTTTGGTTGGTTGTTTTAGTTTCCTATGCTCTTTTGAATGGTGAAAAACAGAGGGGCTCAAGATATTCAGCAAAGTAAATCAGAGGCATACACAGCTTTCGTAATTCCGGTCATGTCTTCTGTGAAAGGTTCACCCCGCCTCATGGCAAAATCGCTAAACAAATCATTTAGTAATTACCAGATTGGAGAAGAGCCCCTGAACATGCAAACACGCTAAAGGCTTTTTTCCATCGTCCAATTGTTAGCTAACAATTTTAGCTAGGTTTTTATTAGGACGGTAAAAACCATAATAATTGGGCGAGAAATTAAAAAAAAACATGAGATTGAGAATAAGGCTTAAAAATTTCAGGAATTGTTTGTGTGGCTAAGATGACCTCAAGGCAGCAAAAAAATTGGTAAATACATTGTTTAAGTCAGAATTGTCGAAAAAGTTTTTTCTATCCAATTAGTTCATAAAGTTATTTCTTCAATTTACCCACAATTTGCAAAAAAATATTAGTAGTCCCGAATTCTCCATCAATCTTATGAGCATAGAAATTAGTCATCCTGCTTTGCTTCGTTACTGGTTTTTTGATCATTACGCTTAAAATTCATGAACAATTTTCTCAAACCATGAACAGATTTGTTAGAGAAATTCTCTAACAATCTTAGTAAACAGCTTTTGTTTGGACGGCGGAAAGGAACATTTTGACAAAATTGTTAGCTAATAGTTTTTGTTTGGACGGCGGAGAAAGCCTTAAAGCCGCATGTTCATTTGATCTATGCCGTCAAATATTCCAACTGATTAGTTTACGGTGTAAATTGTAGATTGTTCTGTAAGAGCGAAGAAGGGGAAAATTTGAGGGGAAACTTTCCATGTACAGAAAAACCTCAACTTATGCAGAGGAAAGCACATACAGAACATGGCTGCAAATTCAAGAAAAGACAAAACTAGAGACAGAAATAAAACTTGGAAGAAATTACCCCACAGAATTTGTTATATGTACGTGATTCATAAATGGTAAAAAAAAAACAATGGCCGCCAAATAGGGCAAAGGATTATGATGGTCATATAAGGCCAAACAATAGGTCATTGTCTAGACGAAATTCAAATGTTCAAAAACACCCTATGCATATTCCTTTAACCCTTTGCAAGTTTAAAACAGTCACATAGCTTGTCTTATTCTTCCAAAGCTTGAATAGAACATGAATTTTTGTAAAGTCTACTGATTTGAATTTGATTGGTGTTGGTGAAAGATATATAAAAAAAGCGATAAAAAGCAAATTCAAAATCCATGAAGTCCATTTGCTTTAATATTCGTAAATTGCAAATGCAGTAGAAGTTCCCGAATCTTAGAACGCATAAATATTCAAGGCTTGTCCTCTTCAAGAAGAGAGTAGGAATTTGGGAGAATCCCAGGTATGGAAAAAAATTTAAAGCTGTGACAAGCCGGAGAAATCGATCGCTCATATTTTATCATGGCATTAAGCATAAATATTTTTCAGACTATATTCTGCTTTTTTTTAACAAAATAGACTAAACATAAAAAGAAAAAAAACAAAACTATGAATTTCATTTCGGCCAGCACTGAGTTTAATTTCGACAGCATTGTTTTTTTTTTTTTTTTTTTTTGGTATCACTGCACCGTCACCTGACAATATCCCTAGTCCTGCCAATTACCTTCTTTTTCTTGTTTAAATAGTTACTACTCCTTCTTTTAAAGAAACTAATAGGAGTATTTTAGGGGGTAACCTCTGCTAACTGGTCATCCACCAGGGGGAAAGCATGTAAGATTGCGAAAATTTTATGAAACCATATTACAATTACTAGATGGTCTGGGAAAAACAACTCTCATTCCACTCGGGTCAAATGAGATCTGACAAGAAGTTCTCTTGCTTTAGAAATCGGCAACTTTTTTGTTTTGTTTGCATTGGGACTTACATTAAAGTGGCCTGCCCAGTCCTCAATCGTTCTCAGGACAGCCTGGCACTTCACATGGTTTTGATTTGGATCACTCTGCTGCAAGATTGCAATGTGAGTCGTGGTAACATCTGTACAATGGTGAGGTTTATTCACAAGATTGTTTCCCAGGTCACTGGTTAGCACCAAGAAGATAGGTAGGCTTAGAACGCATCCTTGAGGTACTTCAGCCTGCATTGGACATTCTTTTAAACTAAAACTGTTAAGGACAGGTCTTAATGACCATCATTGATCAAAAGCTCTTTCGATATCAAAGGAGAAATTAAACGTTATATCCCAAAAAAGAAGCTCAATCCAATCCTAGCTGGGTGCAATGAGAAAATCTAACACAGAACATTCTCTTCTAAGACTGCATTGGGTATCAACTGGCCCGATACACTGACACATCGACCATTAATGACATTCTTGTAAACTTTTCTTACTCGGAACAGCAAGTTTGATCGGTATTATGTTACATTAGTTGGTTCGGCAACTGCCTTAAAGACCAGGACAACATGAGCAACTCTCCAAACTTTAACTTTTAGAAGATACAGCAGAAAAAGACATTCTAAAAAGAGAGGTAAAAGGGTATGCAATCAGGGCATCTCTTTGGAAGACAGTATTATGGATTTCATCGCGACACGAAGCATTATTAAAGTTCCATTTTATGAGTGGGTTTTCACAATGATTAATCCTTGGTACTAGCTATGTTTACACAATTGATGTTTGCGACTGCGCAAAGTAAAAAGATGGAAGGGCTGATCCTACGTCTTCGAGTCTAGAAGCTTGTGCAAATATAGTTTTTTATTATGCTACAATGACAGATGGCATTTGCAAAATGCGCTAGATTTCACTTCTTATTTTCTAAATTCGTCTGAAGCACAATGTCTACGATGGATTTCATTATTATGACTCCTTACTACCACGCCGTAAAAACTCTCGGTATCCAAAATCCCTAGATTTTTTTTGCCATTTGGAACATAATATATGCGATAATTCCCATATAACCTTCAATTATATTTCTATAAATATTGATTGCATCACGAAAACCAAGAAATTTTTTTCCTACTTTTTCAGTTACTATTTTCGTTTTTTATTTAGTTCATTCAAAAGAGAATATTGGCTCTAACTTTCATAAAATCTGTTTTTATCTTCAAACTACAATAACTCAAAACTTTTGCTTTTGTTGGGATTGTGTTTTGTTAATTGATTACCGTACCTTCCTTTATCTTAAAGTGTCGAGAGCTCCAGACTATTAGTTTCTCCCTGACGATCCCTTCTAAAACATATACTGTTTTCTCTACTTTGCTCGTCGTGTAGTTATTTAATTATTTTTAGACTTGTATTTGATTAAAATTTTATTTCTATTGAATAGAATATTCTACTGTTAAGATTGTTTACATTAATGCAGTTTGACATTTGCTCAATCGTCATATTTATTCAATAGTTAGACAGTTCAACTTGTTCAATAGTTATAATATTGCTTCAGCTTCCGATTTTTTGGTAGTTTCAATTGTTCATTCCCTGGATATTTCGCTGTCCTTCCACCTGTCCTTCCTTATAATACGCAATAATGTAATGGAAGGTCCTCATTCAAGTACATGTTCCGTACAACATCGATAGGGGCACGATAGGGACAAAGGCATCGACACGATAGCATCGATAGGGACAAAGGCATTTTTGTCCTTTGTCTTAACATTTTTTTTTCTTCTTCTAAAAATCTTGACAAAATCATTTTTGATTTTATGACAAAATCTTATGACAAAATCATGTCATATGACTTTTTATGACTTTTTTTTATGACTTATGACTTTTTTTTATGACAAAATCATGTCTTAACTTTCTACAACAGCTTGCTGATAGAAATGTGTCATTTTTTCCATAAAATAAAAAAAACATTTATCGCACCAAACTTACTTTAAGTTGTAATTAACTACATTGCACTAACCTCGAACATGTCGGCAGGTAATTCGTTCCTATCCAGATTTCTGGCCAAGGTCTTATGTACATGATCCAAAGCTTCACTTGAATATTCCTAAGAAAAGAGAAAGACGAATTTTATCAAGAAATGCCCATGGCTGCTTCTAAGCTCTAACCCAACAGCCTATAAGAAATGCATCATCTCCGTTGATAATTTCGTTCGTTTTTAGCAATAAAACAAATTTTATTCAGAAAGAACAAAGAAAATAACAAAGATTCTAAAGAAAGTTTCTAGCGGAAGTATGCGGTTTTGTGACTTCACTTACTGCAATGGCTTTTGTTGCCTTTCTATTTATAAGTTTAGATCGTTTTCGACTTTCCAGTTTTCTATCTGAGTCAAGACGTATTCTTGCGACCCAACTACCACTAATGATATTCTGTTTAACAAGAAAACAGATTATTCCTGAATATTCAACTCATAAAAAAAGTTCGCAATAATACAACTTTACCCAATAACATTACATCACATTTCGGCTTAATTTTGTTCTATCCTTAATTTATCCAAATTCCATACCGTGTAGACCAGTGGTACCCAACTGTATACGGGCCATGTCCCACCAAGGCATTTCTAAAATCCTGATGTCCGCCCTCTTCATATCTAAATTTTGCTATTCAGAATTTAACGTGTATTCGTCTGAAGCAAGCTTAAAGGCCATTAATTTGGTATTATTTTTCCGGGTCGTCCTCTAGGCATATTTTATGCTAATAAAAAGTATTTTTTGTATAAAACACCTTTTACACAATACATTACGTTATTGCAAAACTACAGTGTATCTTTTTTGTCTTTAAATGCGGATTAGTGTGACGTCATCCACGGGATTTTTTTTTCAAAATTAAGGCTCTTAAGCATAGTTAGTTAAAGGGTACACGTCCCATCAATGACCCACCAAAATATTGCCATACCCCATCGGTGGGGCCTGCCCCCCATGTTGGGGAGCACGGGTATACACTCTTTATCAAACAGTTCCTGACAACGAACTGTAAGTAAGGAGCGACTCGACCTAATAGGTACCCCGGCACTCGGCACGCGGCAGGCTTCTATATATAGATTTTCAAAAGTATGGAAGGCATTGACTACCATCTTTGTTTCTTTTATTGTTCAGGTGGCGGGACAAAAACTTCTTCTTTTGTATTGGCTTGTCTTTTGTCATTATGAAAGACATATCGCCGAACCTTAGTTTCTTTTAATTGTTCAGGTGGTGGGACAAACACTTCTTTTTCTTCCAACGATTTATCTAGTCCATATTTTGATTTTCAAAAGCATGGTAGGCATTGATGACCTTATCCATGTCAAAATCCAAAACCCAATCATCATCGCTATACCAGTTTTTTGTTCTTTAGGTAATTTAATGTCTTTTCCTAGTGAATATATTCAAAAATATTGGAATACTACAACAAGTCCGATTTCTAATAACGATTTCTACTAAGCTTCAAACTTTAGGTTTGCTTTTTTAAGGTTTAGAAATTGTTGTAATTCCTTTTAAAAATATATTCAGATATTTTGCAATTGCCAGTTTTTTGCTCTTTTATGCCATTTAATGTACTTCTCCATATCTGAAAATCTTCCATTATTCCTCATAAGTGACAAGTATGACAACGTCATTGCCAATACTGATGTACATAAAAATGATTTGACTCACATAAATAGTTTTTTTTTTCCAAAATTAAGGGTCTTAACGAATTTTCTCAAACTTCTGATCTATCTAAATTGTTTTTTTAGGCCAGAAAATACCAGGATGCCAATTTATAATTTTTTAATTACAAAAGGTTTTTTAACCACATCAACTTAATTTAGACTGAGCCATTAAACAGCTCTCTACGATGTTCTAGTGCCAAGCTATCTGAGGAGAAAGAGAGAGAAAAAAATGTCGTATATGCAGAATATCGTGGTTAAAGCCACTTTTTTTTCAAGCCAATATATTTTTCTCTTTGTTCAAGCCAACAGACGGTAAGTTTCCCATGTAGGGGTATGTTTTTTAGGTTGCTAGCTACCGCTGCACGCCAGATATGAATGACATCGTATGATGGCACGAAGTACTTTTTATTACTTGACGTCATTTGCAATACATGACGGCATAATATGATGACATGAAAGCATTAGGTGCATAACGTCAGTGTAATTTGTACTACATGACGTCATTTTCAAAAACCAAAATTAACGCTCTTAACGAATTTTCCCAGACTTCTCACCTATCTAGATCGTTTTTTTACGCGTGAATACCCCAAGATACCAATTTTCCCGAAAAAATATTTCGCCACCGGGCCCCGGCATTCGGCACACGGCAGGCTTCTATATATAGATTCTCACTATCGTTCGTCTTTCAAACGCAAGCGATCTGAGCCTTTTCGTGCTATCATGACATCCAAATAGACCTTAAATTATAAGTGGTGCCGTTGTTGAATTACATTTTTAATTGGACCTTTAACTTTTACCTCGGCTTGTCTTTTGTCATTATGAAAAACATATCGCCGAACCTTTGTTTCTTTGAATTGTTCAGGTGGTGGGACAAAAACTTCTTTTTCTTCCAACGATTTATCTTGTACAGGTTTTTGATTTTCAAAGGTATGGAAGGCATTGGCGACCACATTTTTTTCTTTTAATTGTTCAGGTGGTGGGACAAAAACTTCTTCTTTTGCCTTGGCTTGTCTTTTGTCATTATGAAAGACGTCTCGCCGAATCTTTTATTTCTTTTAATTTTTCAGGTGGTGGGACAAAAATTTCTTTTTCTTGCAACGATTTATTTAGTCCATATTTTTGATTTTCAAAGGTATGGTAGATATTGATGACCTTATCCTTGTCAAAATCCAAAACCCAATCATCGTCGCTATAGTTTTCAAATTGTTTGCTTCGTTACATCTCGGCTTATTTTTCGTTATCATGAAATACATATCGCCCAACCTTTGTTTCTTTAACAAAGGTATGGCAGGCATTGATGACCTTATCCATGCCAAAATCCCAAACCCAATCATCATCGCTATCATTTTCAATTCTGAAACGTTTGATTCTCGCTGTCCAGGTTGATTTTATTGACTCGCTGCTCTCCATTTTCATTTTTGACTCCCTCACTTTTTAGCAATGGCCTTTGCTTTAGCTGCCCGTATTGGTGTTGTCGCAATTGATGGCCCACGTTGTCAAATTTCACATCTTATCACGTTTGATAGTTCAGGAGCTGGTTCCAAAGAATCATCATTTATAGTAACTGCAACTGCAAATTTTCGTTTTTTGGGCCTTTCAACAGACATTATATTCTATAAATAACTCATATAAGTATGCATGACATCATATAAAAAAATACTTATATGATGCCATAAGAAATGCTTATATGATGTAATAACATAGCGCATGACGCCATTTGCAAAAACTAAAATTAAGGCTCTTAACGATTTTGTTCAGACTTCTGACCTATCTAGATCGTTTTTTTATGCGAGAATATTCCAAGATACCAATTTTACCGAAAAAATATGGAACCGTTTTGGAGAAAAAATACATACATACATACATAAATACACTATTATTACTCACATATAAAGATAGTATGTATATACTATATATTTGTTATTTATTGTTTGAAACGCCACTCTCCAAAATAAAGTACTGCTTACCTACCAACTTGCCCTACATTGAAGAGCAGAATCAATAAAAATGGTTTCTTCAAAAATGGAAATCCATTAGTGGCCAATCTCATTGATCAGTTATCCATTCAAGTACACTTCTAATTTTTGCCGACGTTCAATCTCTCTTAATAAGGGAATTAGGAATTTATTTCCAAGGGGATACACAAGATGTTAGAAGTGGGAGATAGATTTTCTTAGAAATAACGAAAAAGGTAAGATTTTTAAGAGGTAACATAAAACGAAACAAGAAATGAGTAATTCAAAAGCAAGTGAAGGTAAATACTAATTAGTTTAAAGTAAAAACAATCATTTGGAAACTACCTCCGGCAATTAAACTTGTTTAAAAAAGAAAAGAAGACTAAAACAGATAAAATATAAAAGAGACGACGTTAATTTTAACCGCAAAAATACATCAAAGATTTCATTCCCACAATTTTTATTTCTTTTTGGCAATTTTCTGCAATTTGTAATTATTCTTATATCTAGCCTGTGTCGTCTCTCGACTCATTCATGCAAAAAGAAAAAAAAATGTCTCGACTCATTCATGCAAAAAGAAAAAAAAATATTCAAGCCTATACATTTGCAGATCAGATCCTCCATTTGTCAAAACGGTCCGCGCAAAATCCTGAACCCAAGAAAATTTAGGTTTCGACAAAGCAGCACGTTATTTCCAGCAAAATATCGCGAGCGTCTCTAATACAGTTCATATATTACCATTTTGATAAATTTCAGTTAAAGAGTTTTCCATATCAAGTTCTCCAAATATGTGCTTTATTTATAAAGATCTGCTTTATTTTTTTATCTTCTTTTTTAAGAACCTTCAAAATACTAGCATAGATGTTTGTATACTGTATGAGGAATACGGTACATAGAGTACAGGCTGGATTTCAGCATGTCATACGTAATAAGTAATTACTTTTGTAAAGTCTAAATAAAATAAACAATTTCTGCAAGACCACCTATGAATTATCGTATGGTTGGTGAATACCTACAATATTTCAAGAAAAAGCAAAAAGAATAGAAATTTCAAGCTCTAAGAAGCTGGAAAATTTCACACTTTCAAGAACGTTATGAGTAAAAAAAGTTATGAGTAAAGTTCAGTCCATTTGTTTTTATTTTGTAGGAGAGAAACTTAACTTGAGAAAAATCCCAAAAGTCAGAATAGGAATAAAGACCTTTTTTTAGTCTGCGTTCAAATAAAGAGCGTTCAAACCAAGGGCATATCCAGGATTTTTGTTTGGGGAAAGGGGGGAGGGTGTTCTTTGGAGGGGGGAAAAACTTTAAAAAAAGGCTTCGAAATTTTGTTTACATCAATTTTTGTTTTGTTTTTACGAGTCGGACAAAAATTTCAGGGGGGGGGCAAACCTTGAACCCCCCCCTCCTAGATATGACGTTCTTTCAAACTGAGAAAACAAACATCTTTTATGGGAAGTGGGCTGTCACCAAGCCGCCTGAGGCCAACACAGACGCCCATGCTCCATCTCAGACCCAATCCACCCAAAGCTTCACTTTTGGCTCCCTCCCATAAAATTTGCAATTTCCTTAAAATTCTTCCTTATGACCTCTTCCTACACCATTTGGGGATGAGCTGCTTTTCTTTTGACGGATGCCCAAAAGCACAATCTTTGGAAATCTCTCATCCTTCATCCCTAAAATGTGGCTTACCCATCTTAAATTTTCTTTGATTATGTCCCTAGAGAGTGCAATCGAATCACACAAGTACCTTAGACTATCGCTAGATACTTCCTCTGGAAATCTTTTAACAAATCTTTCTCAGCCTTTCAAAGTACCCACATTAAGGCGAACACAAAAATTATAATCTACTTATTCAAAAATCTACAACGTTTCCAGAAGGTCATCAAAAATTTGTCCTTGAGAATTAACCAACTATTCTTTCGGTGGTGTTTAATGCACATAAAGCTTACCTGAACATGTGGATTAGCAAGGAGTTCCTTCATTATAAATTTGTCATATATCTCTTTTCCAATTCTTTTTCGCTCCTCTATCGAGTCCGTCTTTTCGTAACGTTTAATCTGAAAACAAAAAAAAATAATTTAGACCCTGTAAAGCCTCTCTGAAGAAGAAACCTTTCCAAATTAAAACGAATTTCTCCGACTTCTCGTGTCGTTTACATGAAAAACAAGCGTTTCTAACATGAAATTAAAGTGTAACGTTAAAACGTAAAACATTGAAGACCCCTTTCAAAACATTTTGATATACAAAATACTTTCTCTGTTGTTACGAAAAACCCACGAACACTTCCTACTAAGATTGTAAGAGGTAGTGAAACAGACAAACCTTGGGTGATACCAGAATTTAAGAGGCTTATTATAACTTGCTGCCGGTTACATCGTTATGGTGATATTACTGATGTCAACAGATTGCAACAGATTACTAAATCAAAAACACTACGGGCATCCAGGTTGTCAAAATATCATTTCTACAATATCTTAGTAACGGCTAACGGCTAGTTAACCTTGGGTGATACCTGAATTTAAGAGGCTTATTATAACTTGGTATTTAGTTGAACTAAATGAAAAGACACTATGTGTTGTCAAAAAGGTGTATCTGCAATATCTTTGGAACGGCTAATGATATTAAATTGAAACTTTCATGCTGGAACATCTTTTTTTAAATGACTCTTTGCTTTTCAAAGTACATTTGTTTATTTCTTTTCTTTGATAAAGAATGAATCGTTAGCCTGGTGTTACAGATTAATTTATTAAAAATGCTTCGGTAATAAAACAGGGAGTCCAAAATGCAGTCAATAATTGAGTTACATTCCTATGTTTCAGAAACTTAAAAAACATCAACTGGACTATTCGAAAGTACAAAAAGAGTGACAGTTTCAATGACTAAATCTGATTTTATATCAAAAGATCGAAAGAGGGCTCATCCAAATGGAAATTAGAGTTCTGGTGGGCTTTTTAAGTGACCAAAAAGATTGGAGGGCAACTATTCCCCCTCCCACGACCCTTTTTTCCAAGGACTTCCGATCAAAATTTCAAGGTGGTCATTTGTTCAGCATAGTTGAAAGATTCAATAACAGTGCATCAGGAGATGACATGACCCCCTAAAGTCCCTGGGGAAAGGGCTTTAAGTAATGAAGTATGCCCATTGTTTAAAAACAGGCATATTTGTTAAAAAATACCAAGGCCGTATCCAGGGGGGGGGGTACCCGTTTTGAACCCCCCCCCCCGAAATTTTTGACAGACTCGAAAATAAGTCGAAAATTAGTAAAACCTAGGTAAAAATCAGTAAAATTAGTCGAAAACTGAGTCAAAAATTAGTAAACCCCCCCCAAAAAATGTCAAAAATTAGTAAAACCTCCCCTGAACAAAAATCCTGGATACGGCCCTGAAAAATACGCATATATGCCTATTTTTAGATCTGATTATTGTTTGAAAAATTATCAATACCAAATTAGTCTAGAGCATCCAATAGCCTACTTAGGGCATAAATATATCTGATTTTGGGAATTGTATTATTTTAATAAACCGTTTTTCATTTAATATTACCAGATACATCTGAATTATGTTGACTTGTTCCGTATATGGGGTTGTCAAATCATTTACTTTTGAACCTCCGGTATTATTTCACATTAAAACTTACTGGTTTTTCTACAAGATACAATTATGACTTACTATCGTATTTAATTGATTAGATAAAAATATCTCCATCGGTAAAAACAAATTAAACTCTTCAACCTATATTCTTGGGGGAAGGCGCCAGGACATCGACACGTCAGGATCACTACCGTCAGGACATCGACAAAATCCGGATAACATCGACACGTCAGGACATCGACAGTCACAATAGTTACCCGTCAGGACGTCAACAGTCATAACATCAACACGTCAGTTTATCGACAGTCACAATCGCTACCCGTCAGAACGTTGACACAGTCATAAAATCCACACGTCATAAAATCAATTTTTTTTATAACAAAAATCCGTCAGAGCCAGGACATCGACACGTCAGGACCACTACCGTCAGGACATCGACAAATCCGTGATAACATCGACATGTCAGGACATCGACAGTCACAATCGCTACCCGTCAGAATATCGACAGTCACAATATCGACACGTCAGTTCATCGACAGTCACAATCGCTACCCGTCAGAACGTCCACAGTCATAACATCGACACGTCAGTTCATCGACAGTCACAATCGCTACCCGTCAGAACGTCGACAGTCATAACATCGACACGTCATAACATCTTAAAAAAAAATTTCATAACAAGAATCCGTCAAAACCACTAACCGTCAGAACACCGACAGTCATAACATCGACACGTCATAACCTCTAAAATTCTAAAACTTTAGTTTTTTGGGGTTTAGGAGCGAAAAGGTACCTAGGTTAGGTTACGTATTTAGTATGTGCACCCCCTTGATGTGCAAATATATAGCCAAAATTTGTTTCTAAACTATTATATATTTATTACTATTATACAAACTTATAATTTTTTTTTTTTAACGATAATCCGTCAGAACCGCTAAACCATCAAAACGTCGACAGTCATAACATCGACACGTCATAACATCTAAAAAGAATTTCATAACGAAAATCCATCAGAACCACTAACCGTCAGAACATCGATAGTCATAACATTGACACGTGATAACATCTGAAAAATTTTAGATGTTATGACGTGTCGATGTTATGACTGTCGACGTTCTCACGAGTAGCGATTAGGACTGTCGATGAACCGACGTGTCGATGTTATGACTGTCGACGTTTTGACGCGTAGCAATTGTGACTGTCGATGAACTGACGTGTCGATGTTATGACTGTCGACGTTCTGACGGGTAGTGATTGTGACTGTCGATGTCCTGACGTGTCGATGTTATGTCTGACGACGTTCTGACGGGTAGAGATTGCTACTGTCGACGTCCTAATGTATCGATGTTAGAACTGTCGATGTCCTGACGTGTCGATGTTCTGACGGATTTTCCTTGTCGACGAAATGACGTTTATTGCTAGTGTCAGTTAGATGAAATGGTAGCATCCCTATCCTTGGTACGTTTTTGTATCTCTAGAGAAAACCTGTTTACAGTAAACCTAATTTTTATATATAAATCGATCAAAGGCGTGAAACTAACTACCAAGCCCGGCTAGTTCAGTAGGGAAGTTCCGTTGGTAGTAAGTAAAATATATCTGAATATATTGCTATTCGAGAAGAGGTTTTATTTATGGATTAAAAGTCAATATCCGTCTATTTTGCGCGTTTAGGTGAATAAAGAATGCAATTAAATGGGGGGGGGTACTTTCAACAAATGATTATTTCCGAAGTCATAGTTGTGTTAATCCTTACCTGTTTTGTCTAACTGCTGAACAATTAGAGTTTTAACCTTCAGACAATTTTCTATGAGGGGGGGGGGGGGCTACGCGACTTCAGATTTTGTACTAGGGGAAGGGGACGAAACAAATCCTCTTATCCTAGCTAGAGACTACATTATGGTTTCCAACTCCACTACTAGCATATAATAGATTGTTAACGTCAAACTTCGAAGCTGGTTAACAAACGCTGGTTAGATAAAAGCTGTAGAGCTGGCCAAAAAAAAACACGTTTAACTACCATGCTTTATTACCTTCTGTTATAAATTCTTTTCTGAAATTCATCTTCTGAAATGAGGTAGTATGATATTCTAAAAGAAAAATTATATTGCCAATCTGAATCAGAATTATTTATGCTTCCTGTCCAAGGTTTTGGTATATTTCTCTACCGTCCTACGGTTTTAATGTTTCAACATAAGACGCCAATTTTGCTATCACACTACTGTTTAGATTTAGCATTATCTATCTAAAGAATTACATTTTTTTAAATAGGTTTCTACTTTTAAGATGGAAAAATGTGTTGAATAGATACGAAAACCAGCAAAAATAGGCGAATGTTCTTTTCTTTAAGCAAGTGAATATCATTCTCTAAGAAAAACCTCAGTAATGTCGTAATGAATGAATAAATCTGGAATTAATAAACCCATCAAAATTCGATAAAGGTAAGATTTGCTAGCTAAGAACTTGACAACAACAGGTTAAACCAAAAATTGTTCCAGAGGCAGTTTTTAGATAGTCCAAACTCTTATCCAATTCTGCTATATTTAATAAATACACGTTCTCCATCAGAGGGTGTCAGTGGGTAACTTCAATATTTCAAAATGCTTCTTCCTCATAAAATGCTACTAATTCGAAATAAAAAAAAAAAGGAAAAAATCATGGTTTTTGTTCGATCTTTTTCTTCCTTTTCTTAAAACTATTCCATCTGCCCTAATGTCGAACAAAGTAAAATATTTTCATTTCAAACGCTACATTAAAATTTTCATCGGAAGTTCATATCGAAAGAAGTTTCAGAAATAGCTTGAATCTTCTTTCTTCTAGATATTAATACCGTCGTTAGGTTCGGAAAGGTTCAGGTCCCAAAGGTCCAAAGGCTCAGACACTCCAAAATGAAACTAAAAGCTCTCTTTGATAAGCCCGCTAAATTAGCTAAATACTATTACTTTATCCACAAAATATACTCTAAATATTCATTTATATGTAAAAGAATGATTTATGAAGCATGTGGGGTTGATTTAAAACTGAAAGCAGACACTTAATTTCAAGATTTCCTTTTTGAAGTTTTTAATCTGCTTTATATTGGTACTTTCAAACCTCTGAAGGACCAATGTAAAATATTCCGCGCATGATGGCCAACATGATTTATACAGGGAATTACAAAAATTAGCAACATTTTCATGGAAATGAACGGTAAGTAAAGAGAAGATATTGACATATCTGTCAATACAACCACACCTCTGAAAGAGAGAAGTGCACTTACAATGTATACATCAGAATAAATTTCTTTTAATGACAATTTTGCAAATATTTAAAATCCATTAAATTCAAAGCTGCCGATCAAAGTTATTGTTCTAAAAATACTTGCATAATAAAGAAAATGCCATATTTCTGAAAACGAGAAGTTTCAAACTGTTTTTACCTACTTTGACTTAAATCGGGTCCAGCCTTTGTCTTCTTTTCTGGAAACTCGATGAATATAATGGCAATATTTTGATCGGTCTGCCGCTAGACTGAGTAGCTGGTGGAGGTTCTAGAATTATCAGCCCCTATCTTAAGAGGTCGGCCTTGGGGGCGCTTGTCATGTGACCAAGCCGGCGGAGCTGTTGACTTGGATCCGATCCATAATGGTACGAGAGCAACGATGGAGTTTATAGAGGTCTTCACTCGATACTCGGTCAACGTAGGTAATCCCCACTAAGCTGCCGATGCATTTAGTCTCAAACGCGGATGTTCTTCGATCTTCATCAGCCTTGATTGACCAGTTTTCGCTTGACCATAAAACGATGGAGATTATTAGGGAGTTAAAGAGACAGGCCTTCAAAGACGTCGACAGTGCTTTGCTTTTCCAGGTTGGTAGTAGGCCCTTGAAGCTGTAACCAGCCAAGTCTTAGCTGGATCGATTTTCAACGATCATCGGTAGGAGTTAGGAGGCTGCCTAGGTAGACGAAGGAACTGAAGTTTTCAACTGGTACTCCTTTAGTTGTTGTCGCCACAGTTCGTGGTGCAGGGTCTTTAGATACCCGTATGAGCTTGGTCTCGGCTGTATTAACGATCTTTCCAAAGGCTTCAATTGCTGACACAAGTTCACCAGTGTCTACTTAAAGAAGATGTTCTAGGCTATTAATGTTCGCAATATAGTCTTCGTATGCCAGTTTGTCAATTAATTTACCACAAACCATTAGGACATCGATTTTCTACAAATGACAGTGCTGCATTGAAAAATGGACTGAAAAGGTGGGGCCCAGGATATGAGGAAATGTCCTGTTTCTCAGACAACGGCCCGTTTGTTATGGTCTTGTGGTAGATATCTACAAATTCTTCTGGGCCAGATTTTTGCAGACTACCATTCGGGCCAAGGCTTTAACGGTGTTCGGGAATTTTAGAGCTGAGGATACTTCACTTCTTAGTGGCGGGAAAATTGGCTCTCTTGAGTACTTTGGTAGTGGGAAAGATGATAGGATACTGGGTCCAGCGTTATCGTGAGGTTCGGCTTTTCAAAGCAGTACTCCTTCCATGGTTCTCTTTTTCAATCAAGTCTGTGATAGGACGTCTGTGTTTTTCTAATAGTATATGTTGAGGATCTGCCTCGTTTTCTCTTCAGATAAATGATCCATTTGTTTTTTTAGATTGGCTTATATTTGAAAGTGCAAGCGAAATTCCCGTTGCCAAGAAAGTAATTTCGCAAAAAGTGAAATATTGGTTAAATTCTATTTTTGTCCGGCTGATCTCGGTAATCCAAAGATAATGTTATGCGAAAAAGCCAGTTGATTTCACCTCCAATTTATCGCATTGGCCAGTGCCATTCTGGGACCCATCCCAACGCAAGTTTCTTGTTATGAAGGCAGTGATTTTGGAATTAGTCCGTTTGTACACTTCTTTGTCTAGAGCTCTTCAATCTTGATATGTGTTTGATATGAATAATAGGCTTTGTTTTCTTTTCTACTTTTGACTTCATTTTGATTAGCCTAGGTAGAGACTAGGGTCCGAGAGTAGATTGGTTGGGTATAGAAAAGGAGTCCTATACTAAGCGAGATATCTTCCTTGAGGAATAGCAAGGGGATTTTTGGAGCTTGACACCTGTGACCCTTAGCGTGGCGTTTTGGGCCAATTAGCGATTAAGAGTAGATTAGAAGACGAGAGACAGTGGACCGCTTGGTTACGATACTCATTCTCTAACGTAATCCAGTAGTCGCATCGACTCGCAGCACTTGCTGGCACCGCCAGATTATTCTGGTGGCGTTAGAGATTTCAAATAGTGGTGGAGGACTAGACATTCTTCCTCTCCAATAGTATAGAAGTAACTAAAGACTTCTTTTTCGATAGTTCACAGATTTTCTTGAGCTTGAAGTGGTGGCTACCTTCCCAGAAGGCTTCATCACACTCACGAGACTTACCATTAACGTGCTGTAGCAGAATCGAATTTTCTTTTCTATTAGGCGTTTCAGCCTCTTGTATCCGTCTTTATTTACTTTCGTTCTAGCTAGCACGGGTACGCTTCTGTCCATAAGATTTATGATTTCAAGGGTTGTCTATGGTTTATCCGAGTGAAACTGAATTCCCAGGATGTCCCTAGCTGTTTCTCTGATGATGGATCCGCTTTCATCAGCTAGTCGGCCTGTTTCATCTGTGATTGGGGTTCTTATAGGTTGGATGTTTGACAACTTGTTTGAGTGTTACTTCAAAGAACCTGAAGCCTTCATGTACAAATGGGCAGTTTTACATTTTCAGAGTTAGTGCCTTAGCTTTGCCTAAGTAAAGAGTCACGTGCCTTCAATGCGTTGTTTTTAAATGTGTATATATTTTTTACGACCACTTAAGATGGAAGGAGTGGTCATAGAAACTTCGTAAGATCAATTCAACTGGAAATTGGAATTGAAGAGTCCCAAGCCTTCAATGTATTATTTCCTATATGTCTTTCCTAGCCACTTAACGTAAGACTAACCATAAGAACTTAGGAGGGGCCGTCCGGTTGGAAATTGAAAGTTCCAGTGCCTGTTTTTACAGTCGAAAGTGACTAAAGAGCAGCAAACCCCTTCCCATGCCCATTTTTGCTAGCCCCTAAGAAATCCGGTCAATATTCAAAGATTTTTTCCGAAATAGTCAAAACTACAACTACAACAACTAAAAGCTCACTGCAGCACCAAGTCACCTGAGACCAACACAGCTACGCACGCTCCCCCTCCATCCCAATCTATCCAAAGCCACCCTCTTTACACCCTCCGAGGAAGTTCCCATTTCCCTTAAATCTTCCTTACAAACATCCTCCAACCCTATTCACGGACGACCCCTTTTCGTTTGGCCTTAGACGATTGGCCAACAAGGACAATCTTTAGCAATCTGTCACCCTTCATCCGCAGAAAGTATCCTAGCCATCTCATCCTTTCGTTCCTTATAGCCCTACAAAGCAGAATTGAACCACATTTTTCGGACAGCTTGCTATTTGAGATGCGGTCAGTCAGTCGGGAACCCAAAAAAATGCTTAGGCAATTTCTCTGGAAAACATCTAGCAACTCCTCTTCCGTTTTTTGGAGCGCCCAAGCTTCAGAACCATAATTGACCACTGTCATCATTGTAGCTTCCAATATTCTAATCTTTGTTGGCAGACTTATCTTCCTATTCTTCCAAACTTTTTCAACTGTGAGAAAACCCCTGCGCCTTTGCTATTTAACTTTCAACGTCTTCACTGTACTCACCGTCTTTACTTACAATACTACCTGGGTGAGTGAAACTGTTCACTTGATTGATCATCTCATTACCAAACATCGCCTCTTCACCTTAACTTATTCCTAGTCTTGGCGACTTATTCTTCTTGATATTAATTAAATAAATAAAAAACAAATCATTTCGACTAAAGTAAGGAGCAGCATTAAAACTCAAAACCAACAGAAATAATTCCGTATAAGAAGGGGTTGTTCCCCTCCGCAATACCTTGCTCTTCATGCAAAGGTTTTTTGGCACTTTTGAAAAAGGTTTCAAGAGTTGTTGTTAAAAAAATCGGGGCAAACTGTCTAATTTCAGTGTAAAGAGCAAGGTATTGTGGAAGGGGCAACCCCTTCATATACGGAATAACTTTATATGTGCATGCTGATTGTGAAGTGTGCGTATTCGCAATATCTCAGGAGCGGCTAAGGGTGTTAATTTGAAACTTTTATGGCATATTAAGGGGTATGTTGGAAAGTGGTCGGAGGATCCACCCCCGGGCCCTTATTAGATGTCCCATTCCCAACATTGATCGAAATTTTGAGAAAGCCCTTCCTCTTTCAAAATATTAAATAGCCCCCGGGACAAGGGTTGTAAATTATTCAATTTACCCATTGTTTGGATACAGGATTTATCATTGGGAAAGGGAGAGGGTGTTTGACCCTGATTCTGTCCTAAAAGTCTAAGGATGTTAAGGTAAAACTTCAGGGAATATTGAGAGGGATATGGAACTAAATCAAAAGACACTGTGTGTATCTTGGTTACCAAAAAGGCGTATCAGCAATATGAACGACTAAGGGTATTAACTTGGAACTTTCAGGGCCACTACTACAACTGCTGCGACTACAACTGCGAATAGTTGCGACTGCGACTACGATTACTTGCGAATATGATTTCTTGCAACTCTGACTACAACTACTTGCGACAGAAACTATGACTGCGACTAGTCACGACTAAGACCACTTTCAGGAAATTTCAAGGAGTATGTTGAACAAAAACCAAAACGCACTATATGCATGCTGGTTGTCAAAACAGCGCATCAGAAATATCGCAGGAACGGGTCAGGGTACTAACTGGAAACTTTCAAGTCCACCACTACTACTACAACCGTGACTACTTGCAACTCCTAGTGCGACTATGACAGCTTGCGACTACTTGCAACTATAACTACTTCCGGTTTCAACTACGACTGCTTATGACTCGGACAATGACAACTTGTGACAGCGACTAGTTACCGCGGCAACTTCGACTACTTGCGACTGCGATTGCAAATGCGACTACTTGTGATTGCAACTATGACTACTTGCGACTTTGACTACTTGCGGCTGCGACTACTTGCGGCTGTGAATAATTGCAACTGCACCTACTTTTGATTACAACTAAGGCTACTTGCAATTGCGACTCATACTTATTATGACTAAGACTACTTGCGACTGCAACCACTAGGGACCGTGACTACTTGAAACTAAGACTACTTGCAACTGCGACTATTTATGACTATGAATAATTGTGACTGGGATTATATGCGAACCTGAAAACCTGTGGTTGCGACTTCGACTACTTGTGAAGTCACAAACAAAAGAGTTTAAAGAGTAAAAAATACAGAGAGCTGTGTTATGTCTCTGATATATATTCATTCTTCTATTCCATTTTCATTCATACGCAATATTTTGAGCATTCTCCCAGGAGGATTCTTCCGAATATTTTACCTATGAATTACTGTTGAATCAAAATCAAACAGTTCGTGGTAACGAACTGTAAGTAAGGAGCGACCCAGCTCAATAGTAACCGAAACTCTAAAAACCGAAATTTTGATACCAATAAATATATCAAAAGAATCGGCTTTTTATTTTGATTTCATTTATATGATTTTCATCAAGTTTTGTTTTACCCATCAAATGCTACGAGCCTGAGAAAATTTTCCTGATTTTCGAAAAAAAGGGGGAAAAAGCCCCAAAAAGTCAAGTGATCTCAATGAAAATCACACCATCCGATTCAGCATATCAGAGAACCCTACTGTGTAGGTTTCAACCTCCAATCGGCAAAAATGTGAAATTTTGTATTTTTTGCCAGAAGGAAGATTACGGATGCGTGTTTATTTGTTTGTTTTTTTCTTTTTTTTTTTTTTTTTTTTTTTTTTTCAGGGGTGATCGTAATCGTCCTAGAATATCGGGAGAGGGCTCATTCGAACAGAAATTAATAGTTCTAGTGCCCTTTCTAAGTGAACAAAATAATTGGAGGGCAACTAGGCCCCATCCCCCGCCTTTTTTCCAAAATCCTCCGACAAAAATTTTGAGATAGCTGTTTTGTTCATCATAGTTGAAAGGCCCAATAACTATGCCTTTGGGTATAACATGACCCCCCCCCCCACAGCCCCAGGGGAAAGGTTTTCAAGTTATAAAATGTTCCCATTGTTTGCACATAGTATTCGTTGTCGGGATGTAGGCATACGTTTTCGGGTGGGGGGGGGGCAAATTTTCAGCTGTTTTTTTTTTTAACGGGGAATTTTCCATTTGGAGGGAAATTTCCAGGGAGTTAACTTGTCAGGGGAAATTACAAACTAGGGGAATTTCCCAGAATTCTTATACAAAATTCTTTTTATATGTCCTGCTTTCTCTTTTCCGTCTCAATTTTACGCGCAGAGTGGTTAAAAGTAATTGTTCGGGGTAAATTTTCACCGGGATTGAATTGTCTAGAGGACATTTCCGTGGAGTGGGAGTTTCTCTGTGGAGGTGGGTCAGATTTCCTGGCATTATTTAAAAAACGATCAAAGTTTTAAAAAAAGTTTTTTTAACTGAAAGTAAGGAACCTTAAAACTTAAAATGAGCAGAAATTATTACGTATATAAAGGGGGTTGTCCCATCCTCAACACCTCGCTCTTTGCGCTAAAGTTTGAATTTTGTCCCAATTCTTTGACAATGACTTTAATAATGAAACATAAAGGCCATTTAATTAGAGCAATAAAACACTTTTTTAAAAGAACTAAGAAACTTATAGTGTAAAGACCGAGGTGTTGAGGAGGGGGCAACTCCCTTTATATACGTAATCATTTCCGCTCGTTTTAAGTTTTAATGTTGCTCCTTACTTTCAGTTGAAAAAACTTTATTTTTTTAAATTTAACCTTAGTTAAAGAACCGCTTCAAACTTTGATATCAAATTGAACAACACCTCTACAATAGTTATATTGAATGCAATCGAAGAAAACACTCAGATCATCTTATGTAATTTAAGAATTTAAATTAGAAACAGATATTTTAATTCTTAAGCTGAGGCGAATGAACTATATTAACCAGTAATACCACTTTGGCTATCAAAAACCAACATAAATTAATTTTTTTTAAAAGCTATGAACTCTAAAGTTTTTCAAATAAATAAAGAGCCATATTAAACTTATAATGATCAGAAATAAGGTCCTATAATAAATATAACTTAAAACCACCAAAAATTATTATCAAAGAATAAAAGAAACCCAAAACGACCATAAATTAAAATAAGTAGTCAAACGCAAAGATAATAGATGCTGATATAGATGAATAAAGAAATTTTAAAACGAGTAAAAATTGAATTGGATGCCGAAATGAAACCTAAGACGAACAAAAATTACTATATACTGGAGATTAGATGCTGTACCACTGACCCCCCCCCCCACTAACCGTAAAAGCCCTTATGCCTATTGCGTCTAGTTTTAGGCCCAGAAAAAAAAATTGTTCCTGACCAGTTCGAAACTGCAGCTTAGAAAAAATGTTGGTGTTCCGAAAAACGGGGCCGAATAAAAGGGCCAGAAAGCGACCCAGACAATTATTTTCCACGGCCACTTCGCATGGACAGAGTGTAACCCCTATAATATCGGATTAAAATTTTGAAATAGCCAGTTTGTTTAGAAATGTAGAAAGGTCAAAGAAGTATCACCCCGGGGGTCTTAATCACCCCCATAGCCCCCAGGGACCATGGTCACAAGTTAATCAAATTATCAGCCGTTCAAAAATAGGTGTTAGTAGAAAAAGGTGACGATGTCTGCTCTCGTTTGTCCAATCAGTTAACAGTACTTATTGATCATTCGGTAGGTCAAGATTCACAGAGTTTCCCAAAGGTATACTATGGAAACAATACGCATACGTGAGTAAATCAAAACACGCTACGTGAACTCGAATTTTCACATTATCTGCAATATATTGGCAATGGCTTAAGGGATTGAGTTGAAAATTTCAGGAAATATTGGGAAGGAGTCAAGTGTACCCTGAACTTTGACTTAGGACCGGTGACAGAGATTAATCGAAAGACGCGTTGTCGATCCAGGTCACCGAAATAGCATATCTATAAGTTCTATAGAACGCCTTGGGGGATGGAGATAAAACTTTCAGGTATCGCTGGAGCAAGGAATGGGGAAGGGTGGGACAAGGCAAATTTAGATTTTATATTAGGGAGGAGGAGAATGGCTAAACAATGTGTCTCCAATCCAGCATAAAATTGTTGTACTAGAAGCTCTTATGGGATATATAATCTATACACAAACAGTGAGGTAAAAATAAAAAAAAACATTGTGTACTGCCAGGTTATCAAACTAGCATAACTGCGATATCTTAGAAACAGCTTGGATGATCAAACTGAAAGTTTCAGGTCTTTTTCCGGGGTGGTGGGGGGGGTGTGTGAAAATGTGAACCTCAAATTTTAATTTTGAGGATGGGGGAGAGAAGGGCTAAACGTGTTTTGCATCCAATACACCAACGACTTGGGCACTTTAAGTCTCTGTGGAAATACAATTTATCCACGGTGAAATAGCAACGTAAATCGAAATATATATGTAGGCTACCCAGGTTAACGAAATAAGGCGTCCACAAAATCTCAAAAACGGTTCGGTAGACCGAGTTGAAACTTCCAGGGGGTGTCTGGGGAACCAACTGTAACTCAATTTTTGGATTAGGGAGTGGGTGTAAATCTAAACAGTTTTTCTTGCCAGCATTAATTCCGTTTGGAGGTAATGCGCATCGGTCGAATCTATCGCATATCTAGGATATTTCTCAGCTGTTTTACGCTGTTTGAACGCGGGCCCCACTAGATGTATCTCGTTAACACGAGGCTTACCAGTAAGTCTACGTTTTCAGATTTTTGATTTGATAATTAACCAATCTGGGGTAGATTAGTGAATGGATTTGGATGTCTCTCACGATGTCGTACGACCAGAAGCGCACTGAGCTTATGACTAAGATCCTTTGCCTGAAAAGAGGATTGAGGCATTGCGAAAAGAGAATTCAGAGCTGAAGGAGGAGAATATTATTTAAAAAGCTGAGGACATAGTAGATATAGCTACTAAAGCCGAAGTGACAAATCTCAAAAGTCTTGTCTTCACGTTGAACTTGTTTCAAAAAGACAGATCATCTTACTTCACGGCAAACCAGCTGGTCAAGGTAGTAACATAGAAAATGTTGCCAGTGAGTTTTTCCCTGAAACAGGAGTTGCTACCACCAATTCGATGCCCTTTCTCAAGTGATATCATTCGAATAGAAATAAATCAACAGGGTTTATATCCCAGGTCTACAGTTAAAGCCAGGCCAATTTTATTGACTTTGGCCAATTTAGTAAATAAATATGCTATTATGAAAAATTTTGGCAGACTTAAAGGATCTGGGGAAAGCGTCGCTTCCAATTTTCCGCGTGGATTGGCACGCCATAGAAAAGCACTGTTATATTTCGGCTACAATCTGGGTACCTCATGTGATCCTTCAACTGAAGCTGCTGAAACCCAAGTGATAATAAAAGGATGTAATGGGTGGATGGGAATGAAAAAGTGCTCTAAGAGCAAGACTTGGTCACAAATTGAGGACAGCGTTTGATCCATCAAGTTATATAGCGTCCGTGACTCCCTCTCCTGCAGTGTCAGTCGACAGTGATAAATAATTTGTGTGATTCGTTTATACTTTGCAAGACTTCCAGGCCCTGGATTGCAAGACTTAGTTATGGTGATCATTCTTGTTTTTGAATTTTTTTTCAGCTGTGCTCGATTGTGGAACATAACTTTGTGCATGCATTCCAACTCGTTTAACTGATACTGCTGCTTCTTTGCTTGACAATATTTTTCTTCATTGAGCTTGGCGCAAAATTTTATACTGTTGAGTGATAACTTTGACCATTTCCCCTTTTTTTCAGGTATGAGTTTCTTATTCATTGCCAAGGAAAAAGTCAAAGAAGTTGCTTACTTCTTCAAAGTTTAATGATCATCAGTTGGCTCTTCTTAGGTCACAGTTCACGGCTTATTCATGGAGCATATTTGAAATTGAATCTGATTATGATTCCCTGTATAATACACGGTATGATTTGTTGAAAGAAATTATCTAAGATGCGTGTAAGTGTAATGCATCTCAGTCGAACCCAGTTTGGAAAAGAACAGCCCGATTAAATCCTCGAATGACTCCTGGACACCTTAGAAGCTAGAGGAGGAAGAATATTCTTTGGAAGGTTTGTAAACCTTCTAATCTCTAAGCCATCTTCGCATGATTCTCGACTTCAGCGTTTTAAAGCTTATAGAAGAATCTACGATTCGCTCTGCCAAAAGACTCTCAGACAATTGCATGGCAAATTTACTGCTGCGCTATGTAAAAATATATGTTTTAGTTTTGATCAATCAATTTATCATATCTGCATTTCCAACATCTTAACAGATTTCTTCCTCATTGCGGTCTAATCTTACCCCCTGAAACTTTGCAAGATGAGCTGGTTTTTTTTTTTTTTTTTTTTTTTTTTTTTGGTTTTCTTTTTTAGTGAAATATTTTTCTTCGATTCATCTAAAAATTTTTGCAGTATAAGCTCCTAGTTGTAGGTGTTCTAAGGTGATCAAAACGGTGTAGCGTACATGTAATATCATGAGAACAGCTTTATGAATCAGGCTGAAAATTCCAGGGTGTTTGGAGGAGGTCATGTGGATCTCGAATCTTGAATTAAGGGAGGCGGCTGAGGAGAAGGATCCAAAGATTTCAGCCTATAATCTGCTTAAAATTTTCAGCCTTGTAAGCCCTGTTGGACTAGAATGTATCCCTTATGAAGAAGCACTGTTGACAAAAAAAAAAATCATCTGCATTATCTCAGGACCAACTCGGGGATCATTAAAGGGGGTTCTGGGGGCTAAGTGGACCACAAATTTTGACTTGAGGGAGGGACAGAAGTAAATTGAAGAATACCTCGTACACATGCTATAAAAATGACATATATACAACATCTTGGGGATCGAGCTGAAACTTCCAGAGTTTTGGGGGTAGGTAAGGGGACTTCATATTTTGTAGTTAGAAGGAGGCGATGTTCAGGTGAAAAAAAGTGTGTCCGATTAGCCAAAATGTTTTGGCATTATTAGCCCTAGTGGAACGCTGAACCCTTCACGGTGAAGTAGTGAGGTAAATCAAAAGACCTCATGAACACCAACGCTATCAAAATAGTGTATCTGTAATAGTGAATCAGTCAAGGTCAAGCATTCATGCAGTTAACACCTCTTATTTTCTGAGGGAATTATCTATTGAAAAAACCGGTTTTTGGTTATATTGACTGTCAGGCTGTGTGAATGAACTATTTGTACTATTTCATTCGGATTGGATTATTTCAGTTGGATCAAACAGTTCGTGGTAACGAACTGTAAGTAAGGAGCGACCCGGCTCAATGGTAACCGAAACTCTAGAAAACGGGTTTTTGATACCAATAGATATATCAAAAGAATCAGATTTCAATGCTGATTTCAAATATATAACTTTCATCAAGTTTAGTGCTACCCATCAAAAGTCACGCGCCTGAGAAAATTTGGCTGATTTACGAAAAAAGGGGGAA
The DNA here is from genome assembly GCF_049724085.1 of Artemia sp. Qi Xiang Cuo. Taxonomy (NCBI): domain Eukaryota; kingdom Metazoa; phylum Arthropoda; class Branchiopoda; order Anostraca; family Artemiidae; genus Artemia; species Artemia sp. Qi Xiang Cuo. The sequence goes on along the minus strand of NC_142796.1, from coordinate 78,700,368 downwards.
AGACCCCCTAAAAGTTATGGAACCTTAATGAAAATTACACCATCATATTCAGATTATCAGATAACCCTACTGTAGAGGTGTCAAGCTCTTATCTACCGAAATTTGAAATTTTACATTTTTTACGATAATAAATATCACGGATGCGTTTGTATTTGTTTTTTTTTTTTGTTTTTTTTTTTTTTGCAGTGGTGCTCGTATCGACCCAGTAGTCCTAGAATATCGCGAGAGGGTTCATTCGAACGGAAATTAAAAGTTCTAGTGCCCATTTTAAGTGACCAAAAAAAATGGAGGGCAACTAGACCCCCTCCCACGCTCATTTTTTTCCCAAAGTCACCCGATCGAAATTTTGAGATAGCTAGTTTGTTTAGCATAGTCGAAAATATGATAAAAATGTCTTTTAGGATGACTTGATCACCCAAAGTCCCCAGGGGGAGGGCTGAAAGTTATGAACTTTACTCAATGTTAACATATAGCATTGGTTATTGGGAAGTATACAGACATTTTCAGAGGATATTTGTTCTGGTAGGGGGGGGAAAGAGAGGGTCGGGGGATATAGGTACGGATCGGGTCCGGAAGGAAGTTTTCCTGGGGGACTGGAAGTGGCCATGAAGGGGGCACCGGACTTGCCAGCATTATTGATTGGTTATTGGGAAGTATACAACCATTTTCAGGAAGGATTTTTTCTGGAGGGGGGGGCTAGAGGAGGGGAGTACTCTGGAGAATATTTCCGTGGAGGATGTTTCTTTGGGGTAAGGGACATTTCTATGAAGGGGGCGCCGGATTTCCAAGCATTATTTAAGAAACGATCAAAAGTTAAATAAAAAAAAACAAGTTTTTTCAACTGAAATGTAAGAAGGAATATTAGAACTTAAAACGAACAGAAATTATAACGTATGTGAGGGGGTTCTCCCCCAAGTCAGTACCTCACTCTTTACGCTACAGTTTTTTTTTAGTGCTTTCAAAAGAGCTCTCTATTCTAATTAAACGGCCTTTGTGACTCAGGGGTTTCTGAATGAATATTTTTTTTAACTTTTAACGTAAAGAGCGTGGTATTGACTAAAGGGAGAACCCCTTCATATAAGTAATAACATATACGTAATAAAAAAAAACAGTAAAAAAACAAGCGATACGGCTCAATAGTAATAGAAACTTTTAAAAACGAAATTTTGATGTCAATAAATGTATCAAAAGAATGTGTTTATAATGCTGATCCTAAATATATAAATTTTATTAAGTTTAGTATTACTCATCAAAGGCTACGAGCCTGAGAAAATTTACTCGATTTTTTAAAGAGGGGGAAACATCCCCTACAAGTGAAAGAATTTTAATGAAAATCACACCGTCAGATTCAGCGTATCAGAAAACCCTATTACATAGGTTTCAAGCTCATATCTGCAAAAATCTGCAACTTTGTATTTTTTGCCAGAAGAAAAATATACGAATATAGAAGTAAGTTACGTAAGTTAATTTGTAAAGACATCCATTTAGCAAAAGAAAAGTAAAATTTGTAAGCAAATAAATGCTGCATTAACTAAAAAACGATCAGAAATTAAATAAAAAAAACAAGTTTTTTTAGCTGAAAGTAAGGAGCGACATTAAAACTTAAAACAAACAGAAATTATTTCTTATATGAACTGGGTGGTCCCCTCCTCAAAGCCTCCCGATTTAAGCTAAAGTTTTAATATGTCTAACAACTTTATTTTTTTAAACAAAAAAAAAATTTATAGAAAATATCGATGAGGTGTGGGGCTGACAGCCCCTTTCCTATACGGAATAAAATATGTTAGTTTTAAGTTTTAATTTCGCTCATTAATTTCAGTTTAAAAAACTTGTTTTTTTTATTTAATAATTAGAAGGCGTTTATTGGAAAGTGCCGGGGGACTTAAAAAAGCCCCCTTGCGGGTAAGTCTTTGTTTTGCGACTTAATATTGAGATTTGTTTATGCTTGGACCTACGATGGCTGAAAGTGAAAAATTTATTTTGAATCCGTTACTGAATTGTGTTACGAGAGCACTTACAGATGGAATAAAATTGGACTGTATCGTAAAAGCGTGTGTTGTTTTCTATACACACGAAGATGTTATAAAGGCAAAGCTAATCCTTCATACTGAGTTGAATATTACGAATCGTCTTGTGACCTACTCTAAAGATGAAGACAATATCATTGAAATGTGCAAACTTCTAGTAGCAGCTGCGAAAAATACTGTCAGCATGCAAAAATTTGTCATCTTTAACGCCTGCTCGGTTCCGGTCATCGGAGATGCGGTGAATGCAACAGTTACTGCCAAAGCCAATGAAGTCTCTCGGAAACTTGATAGTTTTTTAGCTACCCAGTCCGCTCCAGCCGTCAGTATTTTCACAAGCAGTCGTAGTGCACCTGAAACATCCAAGCCCAAAGATCCTTCCTATTCTGTTGCATTGAAAAATCCCCCCAAGGAACTCAATGGCTCAAATGACCGGAAAGCTTTCATAGACAGTTTCTGTGAAAATGCAAATGACATTAGCGAACTTCGCAAATCTGCAAACGAATGGAGACTTGTGGTCAGGTCAAAAGCTGCAGCAGCGAAAATTGTTGAGAAAGCGAAATCTTCCAAGCCCGACCTCAAAATTGCTGTTCGAGAACCCCTGCACACAGCTGTGATTCGAAATATCCCTGAGGATATAAACTGTGAAGGACTAAAAAAATCTAATCCCGAATAGTACGAAGACTGAACAATGCGGAAATCCCGTTCTTTCAAAGTGTATTTTGACACTAACAGTGACCTCCAACAATTTCTGAGTGTTTCGGTAATTATCGGCTACGAGTTTAAGTTCCTGTCAAGACGATGCTATAACTGTCACAAAATTGGTCACCTCGCTTCCCAGTGTACGGCTGAACCTTTATGCTCTAAATGTGCCTCAAATGAACATCGTTCTACGCGAGATGAACCATGCAGACAGCCGACATTCTGCGTTGAATGGAAAATAGGCAGTCACACGTGCTACAGTGTAAAATGTCCCTCAAACAGTAATCCACAAAAGAAATGACATCTGAAGCTTCTGCAGTTAAATGTTTATCGTGGAACATTAATGGCTCGTTCGCGAATAAAATTCCGATCTTAGATGTTGTATTTGAGCAAAATGAAGTTGTCTGTTTACAAGAACGTTTCGTCACAAGCCGCAGTAAAAGTATTCTTAGTTTTAATAGTTCAGTATCGGTTTATTCAGTTTCAGTGAAGCATCTAAGTGGAAAAGGGCGACCCTCCGGTTGCATTGCCATTTTCGGTCGTTCGACTCTAATAACTAGTGTATTTGAAGTCAGTGATGATTTTCTAACGATTAGTGTTGAGGGCTTTGTTTTTATTAATGTATATTTGCCTACAAATTACCATGATGAGCGTTCGGAGCGTGCTTTTACTTTTTTTAGTGATGAACTCGGCCAGTGTATTAACCGTAATAGATCCTTAAGCCTTCAATGCATATTAGTTGGTGACTTCAATTGCGATTTGAATGAACCGCTCTTATCTAGGTCTTTACGTTCTACGTTGTTGCGTAGTATTTTTGAAGACCAGTTTGATCTCAAGTGCAAAGATTTAAATTTTACACACGTACACACCTCAATGTCTACATCAGATCTCGATCAGGTCGTTGCGTCTGCAAATCTCAGGATTTCGCCTGTCAAGGTTATGCTTGATTTTCAGTTATATGATCACTTACCAATACAGTTCTCAGCCGAGATTCCTTGCCACAGCTCGGATACACAAACGCAGACAACTTCGAAAACCCATCCTAGGTCTCGCCGTGATTGGCGCAAAACTAATCCTGTTCTATTTTAAGAAGAAGCTTCCAGAATATTTCGTAAGATCTGTGTCCCTTTCCATCTTCTCTCTAGATTAACAGTTCTTTCAAAGGAGGAAACACAACTATCAGTCACTATTTATTGCGCAGAAATTGGCCAAGCCCTTCGCTGTACGGAAAAAGCTGCCGTCCCTCTATGTAGACCCCGTGATCCTAGCCTTCCTGGCTGGTCTGAAAATCCAGATTTAGTGGAAACCCATTCTAAGTCTAAATTTTGGCTTCAACTTTAGATTTCTTGTGGACGACCCCGTTCGGGGGTAGTCAATTCAATCTGCCTGCTCACAAAAAGAAAATTCTCGAAGGAGCTAAAAGCTCACAGAAAAAAGATGATTGATATCGAATCTGCAAGGGCAAAAATTAATCCTTCTCTCCTTTGGCGTTTTCTGTCCTCTAAAAGTGATGAGTCTTTGTCCGCATCTACCATCCCTGATTTTGAATGGTACGCATACTATGGGTTATAATTTTTGCCTCCTGACCCAGCCCTCAACGGAAGATACGAAGCTGAGTTGGACGACTTCTTAGATAGCTGTCCTCAGGGTGATTACGTTGTAACAGAGGGAGCTGTATGCAAGGCCATCTCTCGCCTAAAACCTAAACAATCTTTCGTGATTGATGAGAACAGCACACTCCATCTAAAAAGTGGGTGGGCCCGCTCTCATTAGTCACGTAACTCTCCTGGTGCAGATTATCCTCATTCAGGGTATTGTCCCAACCACTTTCTCAATTGGAGATCTTACGCCAGTTCCTAAAAATGGAAAAATTACCATGCAATGCTCCTCTTTCCGTCCAATCATGATTGCTACTTCTCTTTGCAAGTTATTTGAACTTTTATTCTTAGATGAGTTTGAGAAACTGTGTTGCAGTCCATCAAGACAATTTGGCTTCCAACGCGGTATTGGTTGTGCTGAAGCACTCCATGTCGTTACATATTCACTCCTGGATGCACACAAATCAGGAGAAGGCCGAGCGATCGGTGGCTTAGACATGCAGAGAGCGTTTGATTCATTGATTCATGCGCTTATGTTGCTAAACTCAGCTAAAAGAGGAGTGAACTCAAATATCGTCCGGGCTTTCCGTGATCTTTACTCTCGCCTTCGCGTGCGACTCAAGCTCCCTCCCGATAAAGGCCTTCCACCAGCCCCACGATCAGCTTTGATACCAGTCCGTAAAAGTGCCCGTCAGGGGACAGTTTTATCCCCCAATTTTTTTCAATAACTACATTATTGAGCCTCAGGACAGCTGTCCTTCATCATGCATTCTCAGTTCCATTGATATCTCCCTAGTATGCTATGCTGATGACACGCTGAATCTCAGCCGGACGCTTAACCGCCTTTCAGAAATATTCTCATGTCTGCAGTCCAATTACAAGAAAGTCGGTCTGAGAATTAACTCTCAAAAGTCGGAAGTCTTGCTTTACAATTGGAAGAATGACCCTCCTACTAACGTCACACTAGGTGATTGCTCAGTAAAACCTGTTGATAAAATATTATATCTGGGGCTGCCAATAGGTACCACATTACAACATACCCACTCCCTCCTGATCACACATCTTGAACGGCGAATCTCCAGCTCCTATGCTTTGATCGTTAAATCCACTCTGAGATTTAACCGTCCACAAGTGGCAAGTATTTACAACGCTACCGCTCTGCCACATATATTATATGTGACCTCTTTCTGGAAATTATTGGCCAACCGTGAAAATTCTAAAATCCGCTCTTTATTTTTCCGTTTGGCCAAGTACCTACTAAAATTGCCACCTTGGACAAAAAATAATTTTCTGATTTGGTGCTTCAACCTAGCTGACCCAAATCTAGCTGTTGAGACACTTATTAGCCGGCAAAAAATAAAACCAGCAATTCTAAAGCACGAGTGGGCAAGTCTGCTTGTTTAATTTTCCCTGTTGTTTCTTTTTTTTCTCCTTTCAGAAGTTGTTGTCCTTGTTGCTTTTTTCGAAAAAGTTGTTGTTTCTGTGGTAATTTTTGAGTATGTTATCTTTCTGTTTCCTCTTTTCGTCCTATTTTGTATATTATTTAAGAAGTTGCTGCTTTTGTTGTTATTTTTTTTTTAGTATGTTTTCTTTATGTTTCCTCTTTTCGCATTTTTTTATACTCTATCATTGTACATTTACTGTATACGACCGGTTTTCAATATATTATTATTATTATTATAATATCACAAGCATGACTGGTGGACTGACCTAAAACTTTCAATGAGTGTTTGGGGAGCGCAAGGGGGCTTCGAACATTGTGTTTAAGGAAAGATTGGGGAACATTATGCTTAGGTAGAGAGATAAGACTGCCAAAACTTTCTGGTCTATTTTATATTGGTTCTTCCAAAGAAAGATTAAAAAGCTTAGCTTGAAAGACATAAACCGATATAAATGAATTATTGGATCCAGGGGACCCACATCCAACTTGAATAAAAAATTTTCACCCAAAACTCGTCCAGAACTTTTACTTCTGATCAGTTAGGTAACACTAGTAACACTTTTTGTCAGCCCAGTTACTTGGCTTTGAATGTTTCTTGTTATTGCAGACCAAAAAAAAAAAACTAAAACATTCAGTATACACAAAAACGAGCATTAAACTTCGTCTTTTCAATCAACATGAGAATGACATTCATAAGTTTTTTTTTAGCCATATAAAAGCATATGGCTAAATGAAGAAGACAAATTGGAAACTAACTTTGCCTGTGTCAGTTCTTGACTACCGAGAATGGGCCCATTTTTTTCGTCTCTGATAGGGTTGCAGCTGACAGGGCAAGCAGACAGGGCCAGGTAAACCTCAGTGAACGACTAAGAACACGAAGACCTCAGTGAAAATATAATATGCTCGTATTTTGAAGATTAGTGGCATCGCTGTGTGACAGCTGATACTGGCCCAACAAATTTTGTTTTTCTCAGATAGGCTTATACATACAGGGCGTTCAGACAGAGACAAGAAGGCTCAATGAAAACAAACGTTGTATTGACAACAATGGAAATAATAGTTGCTTGACTCATGACGCCCAAAATAGGCCTGAATTCGTTTTGTCTCCAATAGGCTAGCAACTTAATGGACATATATTGTGAGACAAACGAACTAAGCGGAAAACAATGTTAAAAAAAATGGATTGTATCGATTCGTGGACACACAAACGGAGCCAAACATTATTTTTCTCCAATCGGCGTGGATAATTCGAGTAATTTGTCCAGAGTAAACTGGACCAAGGGGACTTAAACGAGAACAATAAGTTTTTGAAGATATATGAGATTATACCAATTCTTACACCGAATAAATTGAACTTTTTTATAATGATCTGCTTTTAAATTCCAGGCAATGTAAACACACAAATCAGATTTTAGGACCAAAGGAACCTCAATTAAGAGAAAAAGAAATTAAAAAAACAAATCCAGCTGTATTGACTCGTACCTATTTTTTACAAACAACAAAATAGAACCCTTTTTAATAAACGATTTCGAGATGCGTTTATTCAAACAAATACTTACAGTAAAATATAGTCTCTTCATAAAATGATGGATTAAGATCCGTTTCTATTCAAGGGTATCTGCGGGATGGGGGTCAGGATGGCTTCAGCTATTTAGAAGACTACAAATTACGCAGAGTTTCAATTCAAATGAATATTAATCCCCTCCCATCCATCCAAAAATATATATCAAGTGTCATTTAAAATTTATTGCGCAAAAATACAGCCGATTGAAAATTTCGACTGAAGACTTAAATTCTATCCAAGATTTAGATTCGAATCCATCGTTTTAATTCTTAAGCAGAAGAACTTTAAAAAAAATACACACATTCCTAATATTAACCAACAATAAAACTATGCCACTTAAAAACAAACAGAAATTAGCGATAGAAAACACTTTTCTGAAAAAAAAAGAGGTTTTTGAAACAAAAGTGAGGAGCCATTTTAAATCCTAAGACAAGCAGAAATTAAGTCCTATAATAATTTAAACTTATAAAAAACAATAATTAGTATAAACAAGAGTAGGGCTACCGCTTCCTAAACCTTCTGAACACCAGAGCATCAATTGTGCTCTCATGCAAGTTTGTTCTGCACATAATCCCCTTTACGGTTTGTCATATCTGTGAGAACGGTCTTCTTCATAAAGGGAAGCCAAAAATTATTTTAAGCAAGTGGTGATGGTTCCTTTGAACCCCTTTGAACCCCTAGTCAGTTTGGAAGTAATTGCATCCCATGCCACTTCTTCAGTTCATGGAAAGGATGGAAGTAAATTGGCCCTAAGTTGGAACAATAAGGTGGATGATATAAAATATCCCCTTTAAATTGCTCAAGGAGCCGCTGGATTATACAAGCACAGTGAGGACGGAAAATGTTATAGATCAGCATGTCGCTATTTCTTTTTAGAATAGATCTCCGCAGGCGTTGCAAAGTTTCACGGCAAGAATCTACTATAATCGTTGTTACCGGCTGCACAAACTCCGCAAGCAATACACTTTTTTCGTCTTGGAACCGTGAAAACTTATTTCAAATAATTGGCGGCGACATTTATGAAGGGAGCATTACAAAGCTTGTTTAGTGATATTACAAGTACTTCAATCGTCATAGTGGTCATGCAGAGAAGCAAACTTGATTGTGCATCATTTTGGTAATGAAATAATTTTTATATTCAACAGTCTTTTCATTATAGCCCATCAGAGGGTGAAAAAAAGCTGTACATATGGGGTGCTCTAAGTCTGGCCTTGCCGAAAAAAAGCTTTTATTAAATAATGAACGACATACGCACCGCATAATATATTAGGTTGAAAGTTTATTTTATTCACTCACCTCTTTAAGGAATTCCAGCTGAGGTACAGGTTCATCTAAAGATCCGCAGAATTCTTTAAAAAGTAAATAGCCTGTAAGAAAAAAATGCTTAAAAAAAAAAATCAATTAATCAGGACTGTTGTCTCCCTCGAAAGAAAAAATCAAGAAGAAAAACGCGCAGGACTGGCTTGAGGATCCAGAAGTAAATATATTTCATAGCGGTTTGACAAAATTTGATTTAACGAAAAAAGGGATGCAACAAACATCTTAAAGATAAACAATTCATAGATGAAAAACTACAATAAATATATATATATATATATATATATATATATATATATATATATATATATATATATATATATATATATATATATATATATATATATATATATATATATATATATATTCTAGAATATTCTAGAATTCAACAAATGTAGCCAGACACTACCTGCATTTATTATATTTCACAACAGCCTTTCAAGAGATTTGGCAGGGTTGCCACTCAGCCCGTTTTTTTGGTGCCCCTTTGGGTGACAAAATAGTGTCAGTTTTGTATAAAAAGTGTCATTTTCCAAAAATTTGCCACTCGCGACGCATCGCGTCACTTGCGCTCATATCAAAAAGCTTTTCAAATTGAAAATATTGGACAATCCGTTTGGGATCACCCCCGCGTGATTTCCCGCATCTTTAAGTTCTCCAACATGAAATGTCGGATCTAATGCCATCTATACACTATAAAAAAGAAATTTTGATTTTACTTAGTCGGTGCTGATTTCCGGCTTTGCACAGCGCTTCCACTCTTGTCAACTTTCCAGCCCCCTCCTAAAAACCCGCTAAAACGCAAATCGTGCTTACTGTATAAAATGGGAACTCGTCCCACAGAGTACTTTCTTCTCTTTTTTTTCCGAGCCGTTTTTGTTCATAGCGTGAAAAAGGAACGGAAAAAGAAAAGAAGAAAAACCTTCAGTTTTTTTTCTTTTGAGAAAACGGAAAAAAAGGGACAGCAACTCTCGTCTATATTGAGTTTTTTATCCAGTTTTTCCATAAAATGGACTATCTGGATTATTACAATGCATTCAGGAGCTTGAAACTTATCTTTTCTCCGAAAATGCTGAAGAGAATGCCACGAACATAGATCGTAGCTATTGATGAACCTATGATAAACACAACTAATAGTGGTTCAGACACTAACTCTTTCAAATAATTTATTTGGCAAAAATTAGTGGAAAAACAATAAGACAGCTATATCATCTATTCTGTTTATCACAACCTGAATAGAATAAGTTTCACGAGAACTCTCGCCACTCCCGGTAAATTTTTCTTTAAGATGTCTCCAGGGACTAGGGCATAGGAACAGTCAACTAGCATTTTAAGTATCAATATGAAAGCACCTTTATAATAAAACACGAGCATTTAGAGTATTAGCGTGAAAGCACATTTACAATCAAAAATTAGTGGAATGAAATAACTAAAATGAGGAAGTGCGTCCAAATTTAATTTATTTAATAACGTAACATAAATTTAAGTAAGAAAAAAAGGGAAATTAGATTGTGATTTTGCTAATGATTGTATAGGATTTAAGATAATGGAAGTTTTGGTATCAATTTTTTTTTTTAGCATGATGGTTATGTATGACTATTCATTTGTCCATTGTCAAGAGTTCAAAGAAAAAATATGAACGGAAATGTTAGAGGCAATTTTTGCGTCACTGGCCCAGTCACTGAAGAGGTCACTAGATATTCTTGTGGGACACCAGTGAGCTAAGTGGATGTTTTGCTTTGCTGAGTCGTTGTTTAATGTCACCAGTGAGCTTTTCAGTCACTGGGCTTCAAGAGCTCCAGTCACGGAAATTGATGAAAAGACGCGTAAAGTTAAGCAGTCACTGGCCCAGTGACTGATTAACATAGTAACAGCTATTAACATAGTGGCGCTAAAATTAAATTCAAGAATTACAAACCACTTGACTGACTTATCGTCAATGAAACAACAAATTATTGCAACAACACAAAATAGTTGAACCAAACAACTGAAAACAATTGAAGGCTTCTCCACCACATTGCAGTTAAATGTCTGTCTCTGTCCTCTTCATTGCCAAGTATTTCGTATCGAAGATCACTGGTTGATCTTCGCTTGTCAGTGATAAGAATAAGAATATAAAAATTTCTCACACAGAGAGAGACAAAACACGTTTACGTTTTTCACCGCACAGAAAGATTCTTGCATCCAATAATTGCCGCACGCGGAGTTAAGATAAGAATCTTAACTGACAGAAAAAGGATATCGATGCAAATCTAAATTGACAGTTTTCCTTCCGTTTTTTGTCTGAAAAAATTCGTTTTTTGTAAAATAGTGCTACTTAGCAGAAAAAGTCACACTTTTGCTAAAAAGTGTCCTAATAGTGTCAGGTGTCCCGAAAAGTGCCATTTAAAAAAAGTGTCAGAAGTGACACTAAAGTGTCACCGGCGGCAACCCTGAGATTTGGACTGCAGTGGCCAATTCATCGACTAAAGGTGCAATCCGTGATAATGTGAGCCACGGCGAAACCATTTTCGACCCAAGTAAAAAAAGTTATAAATCAGGTGGAAAAGTGGCTCCGAGATCAACCCGAACAATTTAAATGGTCAGAGCCATATACTAATTAGAACAAGTGTGTAAATGTTGCTAGGGACTCAGTTGAAAAGTAGCCAAATTTCTAAATTTATTAAACAAGTTGTTTCTGAGTTGCAGCAATCTGTCTCGATACTTGCTGAATAATCATCGTATTTACCTGGCAGCATTTCGGCCCTATTCAGGAAAGACCTTCATAATTTTTTGCACAAAATTGAAAAAATTAAGACATTGCTACGGCGCAACCTCTTTTCTTACTCATAAAGGTATTTAAAACTTTGTTTCCACTCGAATTTTCCCTCCCTCAATACTTTCTAACAACCGTGCTGGCTCTATACCATCATCCCTGTTAAATAAAATCAAGACATAGGAATAGAGAAAAAAAAAACAAGTGAACACGCACCTGTGACCACCTTTCTCAGGAAAAAAATTAAATTTCTGATATTTTAAGATAGATTCTAGTATCATCTATTCCCTGATCTATTGACTTTGATGGCGGAATTTCATCGAGAAAAAAGCCTTTCTAGGGGGTTGTTTCACCCTTTATCTGAAATTATGCCAATTATCTTATGCTACTAACTTTTCATTTACAGTTAATGAATCTTATATACTGTAAAACAGCATAAAAATGAAATATTAATGCATACATTGTTGCCAAAATTCTGCTTTTAGGGTTTTGCCTTCCATTTCCAAGATTCACTCTTGGCTTACCGACCGAGTTTGTTAACGGTTTACTCAGCATTAGAGGAAATAAAAAACATTCCTTTTATTTAGTAGATGTTTTTGTTCGATCAAAATATTAACAAATGTCTTGCCTTTAGAATAAATAGTTGCCATTAAGGAAAAAATAAACATGATAAATAGTGAGACAATCCCGTTTCCACTTTCATCCTGGATTTCGGCCTTAAAGACACTCCATATATGCAGGGTACCATTGCCAACGATCCATGTGACATCCTTACTAGCAATCACTTATTTTTTCCAATTTCGACTTAGCCTACTTATTCCTATTAATCTTTATGTGAAAAAGCCTAAGTGGTCTTTCCAAGTCATGTTGGAATCGTCCTTGATCTTTCTCAGCATGGAAGCACATTACATTTTACGTAGTCGAAAATCTGGATAGCATTTCATTTCCAATGTACGTCCATTAATAGGAATACTCTGGATTTGGATTTTTATGTAGCCAATCTAGTTCATTCAATTAAGATCGCCACCTTGGCTTCTCTTCCTTCAGCCATAATTCGAGTGAGGACACGAAAAGTAAAGAAGCCGATCCCCGGAGGGCTAAACATCGACATAAGTTCTGGTTTTACATTTGAGTCAATTGTGGCTTTCCAAAGTCAGGTAGTTTATTTCAAATCGTTAAATCTACGAAGCGTGTTTATGTAAAAACTGTAGGGCAGTGGAAACGACATCAAATATCTAATCTTTCGCGGGATATTAAAAATAATCCCCGGTTAATGCAGCGTTGCATGTAAAAACTTACCTCGTTTTCTTCATATGAGGACAACCCAGTTAACAGATCTCTTGGGAAGATCACTTCTCCTCCTATTTTTCTGAGGATACATCTGTTTTTTATACAACTTTTTAAAATGCTTTTAGGTCACTTCGCCAAACTAGACCCCCCAAAAAACTTTGTTAAGATATCACGGGCATCTATTCCAGCACTTATCTGCAATTTAAAGCCAGGCAAAACCCCCGAAGGGCTAAACATCGACATAAGTTCTGGTTTTACATTTGAGTCAATTGTGGCTTTCCAAAGTCAGGTAGTTTATTTCAAATCGTTAAATCTACGAAGCGTGTTTATGTAAAAACTGTAGGGCAGTGGAAACGACATCAAATATCTAATCTTTCGCGGGATATTAAAAATAATCCCCGGTTGACGTAGCGTTGCATGTAAAAAGTTACCTCGTTTTCTTCATAGGAGGACAATCCAGTTAACAGATCTCTTGGGAAGATCACTTCTCCTCCTATTTTTCTGATGATACATCTGTTCTTGATACAAATTTTTACAATGCTTCTGGGTCACTTCGCGAAACTAGACCCCCCAAAACACTTTGTTAAGATATCACGGGCATCTACTCCAGCACTTATCTGCCATTTAAAGCCAGGCAAAACAACGATTTCAGACGGCCTGCAGCCCATACATTTAATTAACATTTAAAATGGCAGAACATCTTACCATTTCATTCTAGGCATTCATCGCCCAGCAGTATATGCCTGATGCGCTAAGTAAAGGTCTTGTAACGTGCATTCTTAAGAACAAAAAGATCCTAAATCTTACAACCCATACAGACCGATAACTGTATGTTCGACTATGGGAAAACTTCGTGAGAAGTTTATCTGTAATGAAACGTGTGTCTACAGAAATAATCAATTTGTTTTTCATGAAGGACTTGGCATGCAAATTCCCGTTAACTTTTCTCGCTATCCTTAAAAGGCATAAAAAGTCAAAAAGTAACCTTCACGTTTATGCCATCGACATTTCCAAGGCTTTTAACTACGTTCTTCACTCCTAGTCAATAGCCTACTCTCCCTCGTTAGAAGCGTAATCCATTTGTATTCGCCTGCTTATGGAACAGGTATCAGAAGGCATTAATCCCGATGCATTTGCAGGGTGCTGTTAAAAATCCCTTTCGCGTACCGTGTGGTGTTAAGCAATGTTCCATTCTACTTCCTGCAATATTTGATGACGTTGTCAGAGTGGTCAGTCGACAGGTTCCATCGTAATTCAGAAATCTAGCGATGCAAATCACCTGTCAAACGCAGACGATTTGCTTCTCCAAGCTCTTAATCTAGAAGCCCCTCAGAGCACCTTTGATATTATTTGCTCTGAACTGAATGAATTGGTCTTTCCACGGCTTCTGACAAAACCGAGTTTCTCATATTTGGACCAAGGACCGCTTTCTTAGATATTTAGGCCTTCAATTGTCAAAAACGGGATGACCTGTCATCTAGGTTTGTTGGCCGCCGCAATAGAATTTTCAATTTCCTGCTGAGCAAGTGCCAAGTGTTGTATGTTGTGACGTCTAATAGTATTTGAAACGTGCTGAATGAGCTATTAAAAGTTCAAATTATTTTAGTTATACAGTACATTTTTTTTTCAGTTTTTTATTTTTCTTCTTTTTTTGTACTCCTCATCGGTGCAGTTTTGTTATGTACAGAGGGTAACAAAAATTTAATCCTTTATATTTATCACAGTAATTCAAATACAAACCAAATTATTCACAAAGTCTTGAAGTATGAAGGACTGTGAAAATAAAATCTGATTTTTCTAATTATTTTTAGGCGTAAGCTATAGAACCGTATATATCTAAAATTCAGTAAAATTGTACACTTAAATTGTTGATTAAAATGACCTCCATAAGCAGAGATGCATTTTTTTGGTAGTTGCAGTGCAGGCACAAATCAGAGACAATGCTCTGACATAGCCTGTATTGAATAGCCATAAGGCTTAGATGTATTTTTCCCCCAGAACCGAATCATATAGAAGGAGTGGTTGAAGGGAAGGGGCTCATTCGACTAGATATTGAAAGTTCGTGCGTTATTTTTCAGAGTCAAAGGTGATGGGAGGGGAAAAAGCACCCTTCCTTCTCTTTTTTGTCACCCAACCCCCTTGTAACCTCCAAAGACATCCGAGAGAAACTTTTAGCTAGCAAATTTCTTCAAAATAGTCAAAAGATTAAGTAAAAAAAAGCCTCTGGGTATGGCACGATCCCCACAGGTCCTGGGTCAACGGCCTAAATTAATGTCAATTCGACAACTGGTTTAAGCATGTGTTTTACAATGAAAGGGTTTAGCATGTAAAATACCTAAGCAAAGGCTTAAGGTATTAAGTTGAAACTTTCAGGAAATGTTGAGGGGGATGTTGAACAAAATCAAAAGATACTATGCACATCCAGGTTGTCACATGAGTAGCACCTGCAAGATATCAGAAACAGCTAAAGATATTAAGCTGGCATCTTCATGGAATGTTGAGGGGGGGGGGGTGTTGAATAAAATCAAAGACACTGTGTGTAACAAGGTTGTCAAAAGGGCGTATCTGCAATATTTCAGGAGCGATTAAGGACATTAAGTTGAACACTTTCAGGGAGTGCTAATGTAGATGTCGAGCTACATTGCAAGACACTATGTGTATGCAGGTTGTCAAAAGGGTGTACCTGGAACATTTCGGGAACAGCTAAGGGTATAAAGTTGAAACTTTCAGGAAATGTTGAACTACATCAAAAGACAAAAATCAAAACGAATAATCAAGTCAAACTTTCAACGGACAAAAAACTTTCTTTGGAAGCGGAAGGACATTTGTTTTGTGAGGAAGAATGAGTGACATTACCGAAAGGATTAAAAAATAATAAGGCCCCAGATGATGATAGTGTGATAAATGATTTTTTTTTTTTTAATACGGTGGTTGTGAATTTGGACATAAATTACCAAAGATATTGAATATATTTTTTGAAAAAGTGGACGTACCTAGCGATTATAAGATAAGATAACGTGTATATCAAGCCAAAATGTGGCCATGTACACAAATAACATACAAGATTAACAAATTACAGCACTCGTCACAATATATAGGAAAATTTTACTTAAACTTAATACTAATAATACCCACAACTCAGCGCAGCACCACGCCACCTGAGGCCAACACATCTACGCACGCTCCTCGTCCATGCCAAACTATTCGAAGCCTCCCTCTTTACACCCTCCCAGGAATTTCTCATTTCCCTTGAATCGAATTAAACCCCTCTATAAGAAAGCGGATAAGAGTGAGTGTGGTAATTATAGAAGCATTAGCTTGTTTTTGTAGGACGCAAATTACCTAGTATGATGATACTTTTTACACTTAGATTGCTGTAGATAAAGTTTTAAGAGAAGAGCAATGCAGTTTTAGGAAGGGGATAGGATAGGTCAACCAAATGTTCACTCTTAGATCAATAATTCAGAAGTGCAAGAGTCTTCAGAACTATTTAGTCATCAGTTTTGTAGATTATGAGCAAGATGAAAATGTCAGCAAAATGTTGCAGTTCAGGGTGCAAGAATAGGTTGGAAATTTAATTCTAAGAAGACTTAAGTCGCTAAGTAAAGATGAAGAGGTGATGTTGGGTAGCGGGAAGTCCTTTCAAGTGGACAGCTTCCCTTACCTTGGTAGTATTATTACTAAATACGGTGGGAGCATTGAAGAAGTCGCCAAGACCCAGGGTGTTTTTTCACAGTCGAAAAAAGTTTGGAAGAATAAGAAGATAAGACTCTGAACCAAGATTAGGACATTAAAAGCAACAGTGATGAATGTGGTCAAGTATGGTTCTGAATAGACTCCGGCGCCGCGCCGGCGGATCGACCGAACGCCGCCGACGAGAGGCCTGGTCGAACGCCGCCGAAGTGTCGTAACGCCGCCGGCACGCCGCCGCCGGCAGAGGCGGCGGCGTTTGGTCGACTTTAAATTAATTTTGCGGCAATTCTTTATTGAGTCAACCGCAAAGTCGGAGCTTTTCCTTCTCGTGTGGTTTAGTATTTCGATTTTCCTGATTAGAAATCAACCAGAGCTTGCACTATCCCCGAATTATTTAGTATTTCCCCGAAAAAAAATTGGTTCCCCGAATCACCGAAAATCACGCAATCACGGTGCCATCCCTAGCGATTTATCACCAATGACTTTCCCTGCCAAATATTACTTTGCATACCATAATTCTTCTCTCTTGTTCATTAATTTTCGTCTCTTTTCTTACTTTGCATAAAAACCAGACAGATGCAATATGTAATTGCAAATTTTACAATATACACAGTTCTTAATATGTTGACAAAAAAAGCATCGTCTTTATGAAATGAGTTTAAATCATTTCGAATGTAGTTTCCCAATCGCTATTTCTTACATCATTCGTAGTCAAGAATTTATTTTCAAGTTGAATAGAATTATAGAACGCATTAACTACTATACAGCTCAGCCTTCAGTTGGATTTTGAAATTGACAGCCGACAGATTGTTTCTACAGCTGAATTGTAAGTTTGCAGATTTTTTTTTTTTGCTGTTTTTAGATAAGATTTTCTTAATGTTTAATACTCAATTGTTGAACGCCTGATAGAAAATATAATCTTCTTTCTGAAGCATTTTTACCCCCCCCCCCCTCCCCCCCCCAAAAAAAAAAAAAAACCTTTTATTGAGACAAAATTTAGCTATAGACTAAGCTAAGTACAAGGTTAGGGAATTAAAGATCGAACCGGAAGTTACCCCAAAAATATGATTCATAAATAAATTGTAAATTATTGCTTATAGGGGGGGGGGGTTAGGGGGCTATCATTTTCAAATGATAGTACCTCATTTTTTTTTTTGAAAGCAGGGATGCCAAAAAGATAATTATTTTTTTCATTTAAAGTGGAGACAGAAGAAAATGATATCAAAGTCCCTGGGAAACCATTGAAATATTTTGATAGACCCAGGGCCCCCCATTAGGACTTGTTCATTGTCTTGGTTATTTTGCGATTTCTCATAGGCTACTGGCCTAACTTGTCTTTTGTGTGTGCTCCCTTTTAATTAGATTCTTTGGATCTTATTGAATGCCACGGCGAAAATATGACTCAGTTTTCCAATAATTTGAGGTATATCTGAATAATTTCGACATTTTTGTTGTTGTCTTTGTACCCCTTTACTCATTCCCTCAAATTTTTTTCAAGGAACAATAAGCTGTTTAACGTTATTTTGCGTGTTTGTTTGAACCATATTAAATAAATAAAAACAAGTTTTTTAAACTGAAAGTAAGGAGCGACATTAAAACTTAAAACGAACAGAAATTATTCCGTATATGAAAGGGGCTGTCCCCTCATCAAAGCTTCGGTCTTTACGCTAAAGTTTTTTATTGTTTAAAAAAATAAAGTTGTGAGACAGAGTCAAACTTTAGCGTAAAGAGCGAGGCGTTGAGGAGGGGACAGCCCCTTTCATATAAGGAATGATTTCTGTTCGTTTTAAGTTTTAATGTCGCTCCTTACTTTCAGTTTAAAAAACTTGTTTTTTTTTATTTAATTTCTGATCGTTTTTAGTTAATGCAGCTTTTATTTTTGCTCACCGTCAGTCAATAAGTAAAAAAAATTTGCATAAGAATTTTACTTTTCTTTTGCTAAATGGATGTCTCTAAGTTTGGTTATGACGTAATTTACAAATTAACTTACGTAACTTCTATATTCGTACATTTTTCTTCTGGCAAAAAATACAAAGTTGCAGATTTTTGCAGATATGAGCTTGAAACCTATGTAATAGGGTTTTCTTATACGCTGAATCTGGCGGTGTGATTTTCATTAAAATTCTTTCACTTGTAGGGGATGTTTCCCCCCTCTTTAAAAAATCGGGTAAATTTTCTCAGGCTCGTAGTTTTTGATGAGTAATACTAAACTTAATAAAATTTATATATTTAGAATCAGCATTATAAACATACATTTATTGACATCAAAATTCCGTTTTTAAAAGTTTCGATTACTATTGAGCCGTATCGCTTGTTTTTTTATTGTTTTTTTTTTTTATTACGTATATGTTATTACGTATATAAGGGGGTTCTCCCCTTAGTCAATACCACGCTCTTTACGTTAAAATAAAAAAAAAAAAATTAACAAACCCCTGAATCACAAAGACCGTTTAATTAGAATAGATAGCTCTTTTGAAAGCACTAAAAAAAACCTGTAGCGTAAAGAGCGAGGAATTGACTTGGGGGAGAACCTCATATACGTTATAATTTCTGTTCGTTTTAAGTTCTAATGTTGCTTCTTATTTTCAGTTGAAAAAAACTTGTTTTTTTTTAATTTAATTTCTGATCGTTTTTTAAATAATGCTTGGAAATCCGGCGCCCCCTTCATAGAAATGTCCCTTACCCCAAAGAAACATCCTCCACGGAAAAATTCTCCCGAGTAACCCCCTCCTCCAGCCCCACCCTCCAGAAAAAAAATCCTTCCTGAAAATGTCTGTATATTTCCCAATAACCAATAAATAATGCTGGCAAGTCCGCCGCCCCCTTCATGGCAATTTCCCTTCCCCCATGAAAACTTCATTCATGGACAGATCCTCCAACATAACCCCCGACCCATCCCCCCCCCCACAACCAGAAAAAAAACCCTCCTGAAAACTTCTGTATACTTCCCAATAACCAATACTATATGTTAACATTGGGTAAAGTTCATAACTTTTAGCCCTCCCCCTAGGAATTTTAGTAGACTTTATCATCCTCAAAGCCTAAGTCACCATATTTCTCAACACTGCCGAGAAAAATAATCCTCTCAGAATTTTCATTGAGTAACTTAAGGGAAAAAATGAGCGTGAGAGGGTGCCTAGTTATCTTCCATTTTCGGTCGCTTATGAAGAGCCCTAGAAATTTTAATTTCGATTTCAGTGAGTCCTCCTATTATATTATAGAACCCATGGATCATTAATCTAAACCATGGGAAACAAAACAAAAAAAAACGAATAAACACGCATCAGTGATCTTTCTTCTGACAAAAAAAATGTAAAATTACACATTTTTGGAGATAGGAGCTTGAAACCTCTGGAGGAGGGTTCTCTGGTATGCTGAATATGATGGTGTGGTTTTCATTAAGGTTCTATAATTTTTTGGGGGTCTTTCCCCCTTTTTTGAAAATCAGCCAAATTTTCTCAGGCGCTTAACCTTTGATGAGAAGCACTAAAATTGATGAAAGTTAGATATTTGAATTCAGAATTGAAATCTGATTCTTTTGATGTATCTATTGGTATCAAAAACCCGTTTTCTAGAGTTTCGGTTACCATTGAGCCGGGTCGCTCCTTACTTACAGTTCGTTAGAACGAACTGTTTGATAGTGACCTAGTTAATTATTAAGTAAATTATTTTTCTAATGAAAGCTGAGACGGTATCCTATCAAGGTGGTATCCAGAGGGGGGAGGGTAGGGAGGTATTACATTTAAATGGTAATATCTCGAAAAATTTTTTATTGAAAGCAGGGATCCCAAAAATTTTTTTTTTAATTTGAAGCAGAGACGGCATCCTATCAAGGTGGTATCCAGAGGGGGATGGGGGTAGTGAGCTATCATATTTAAATGATAATACCTCGATTTTTTTTTGAAAGCACAGATGCCAATAAGTTAATTTTTTTTTTTATTTAAAGCAGAGACGGTATCCTATCAAGATGGTATCCAGAGGGGGGGGATAGGGAGTTATTATATTTAAGTGATAGTACTTTGATTTTTTTTTTATTGAAAGCAGGGATTGAACCTTGATTTTATTGAAAACAAAAAACAAATAAACACGCATCCGTGATCTTTCTTCTGGCAAAAAATGGAAAATTTTTTGGAAAATTTGGAAAATTTTATCATATTTTCGACTTATTGATGAAACGACTATGACTTATTGATGAAACAGGTTTAATTTGAAAACATTCATTCACAAGTACCAGGCAGATTCACACTAAAACGAATTGGTGTGACGAAAGCAATATCGACATCCCCACCTAACGTTGCGCTCGAGTGACAATGGCGCCCTTGGTCCACTGCCCAATTTACATTAAAAGGCCAGGTCATAATACAAACTTTAGTAGAGATGACCCTATAACTCCTGACAGCACACCATATATGGGCATAGAACCACGTGGTTTATGGTTTTTGTCAGTGAGAATTTTAAAAACAGTAATTTTTTCACATTTATGGATGGTTTTATGGTCTTTCTCAGTGAGAATGAAAAAACAGGGATTTTCTCACATTTATGTCTGTTTTCATGAATGGTTATGTGTGTTGATTATTTGACGGTTTTATGGATTTTGTCAGTGAGAATGGAAAAACAGGAACTTTGTCACTCCCTTCTTGTTGTTGTTCGATGCAGATGTTACGAGTTTCCGGGAAACAGTTAATGACACTTCCTTCCTGTTGTTGTTCAATGCAAATGATATCAGTTTCCGGGAGATCGCGTGTTTCCAATATTTGTTGTTCAATGTAAATGTTATGAGTTTCCGGGGAACACCTGTGCTATCAGTCATTAATCAAATTGTTTCCAGGGAATGTCTGACAGATGACGTCAAGTTAATTAATGTCTTTGATGCATTTCCAAAGAGAATTGTCTCCGGTACAAAGTTTAGATCACACGTGACAGATGATGTCATGATTGATTGATTGACACGAAAGGGGAATTAATTTGTTGTTCTAAAGAGAATTGATTCACGGAAGGGAAATTAATTTGGAGTTCTAACAAGAGAATCGTTTCCGAGGCAAAGTTTAGATCTTAGCGATGAATTGTTTTAGCGCAGGAATCAGGTTTCCAAATAATTGGAATGCGCCAGCGCAGGGATGATAAACAAGAGGAACATGCTGAATTACGTTTAGGGATTATTTAGGCGATACCATTTTAGCCATTTTAGGGAATTATTTCGGCGAAACAGTTAGAGACTTTATAAAATATGATTTTGAAGAGATTTTAGAAGAGAATTTAATGGTGAAACTCTGTGTTCGTTATAATACACAAGTTCCATTTGAACAGTGTTGTGAGGTCCTCTACCCCAACACCAAAGGGTTCCAATCCCCCTACCCCGACCCCGAAGGAAGCCCCCGGTCCACAAAGGTTCTCTGGGCTTCCAAAGGGCCCCCCGGCGCCCCCCAAAGGCCCTCCCCAGACCCCCAAAGGCCCTCCCCGGGCCCCCAAAGGCCCATCGAGCTCCCAAAAGACCACCGGGGTCCCAAAGGCCATCACCCGGTCCCCAAATGTCCCCCAGGCTCCCAACTGACCCCCGGACCCCCAAAAACCCTCCCCCGGTCCCCAAAGTGCCCCCCAGACCCCCCAAGGTCCTCACCCGATCCCCATAGGTCCCCCGGGCTCCCAAAGGACCAGAGGCTCCTCGCGTGGCCCCCCCGACCCCTCAAGGCCCGCTCCGGGCCCCTAAAGGCCCCCCCGGCGCCCAAAGGACCCCCGGTGGCCCTTCCCCCACCTTTTGAAATAATTTGAATTTTTTAACATGGTATTTTTTTTAACTTTTTTACGTATCTTAAAATGACATGAAATATGCTTACGGCTCTACCAATCATACTCTGTGCTTGTTCAAAGACACGATGTGGCTTTTTCACTGGTACTCTATGGCAGGTTATCGACACTACCTAATTTATTGCATGCATTAAATCAGTATTTTTTACGCAGTGGAAAGATAAACACACAACTCATATCTGTAAAAAAGTGAAGATGAATTATTCGACGAAAGTATGTACACATGAAAAAATCGTCGTCGTGTTGAATGCAGACAAGGAGAAATACCTGAACTATGAAACGAGTGCAAGTGGTAACACTATTGGAAATGTATGCATGCGTTGTCATGACAGCGAGAAGTTAGATTTCTTTGGAGTACCCAAGAATTTCAATCGTGTAAACGGCGGATATGCAAGAGTAACATTACCAGAGAAAGTAGTGCTCAAAGAGAATGCAAACTTAAAAATAATTGTCGATGATCGGGGACAACTCCTTGCTACGGCTTCTGGTAACACATTACCTGTTGATAAATCCGATCATCCTCTTTCCGGTATTAGCATTTTAAAGAGAACAAGAAGAAGACAAGCATACTCCTGCACCAACATCATAAATCATATCTTGTCAATGTGTCAAAACTGCCATCTATGTAAAAATAATGTGACAATACAGTGAAATCGCAGGCAGAATAAAAAGGACATTAGCAGACAATATCATCAATGAATATAAAGATGAATTGACGGAAAGTGAAGCGCAAGTGTACTAATAATGTGTAATAATGTATTTAACGTATTTTTATATTAATATTCTACATGTCATTATTTCATTAAAAATATTTTATGCATTATTTTGTTAAGTGTTCATTATTTTTAGGGTTTGTCAGAACGTTAACGTTCAGAATATCTATTAAAAAGGTCAGAGATGAAAGAAAAAGAATTTTTAGAGATAGAGATGCTACTAGCAGACTCAATTTTTCATAGAAGATAGAAAAGTTCAAGTTCTCTATTGAATTTTACCAAAGAACACGCTTCAATTCTAATTTCTCCAGAGAAAACACAAATCTTCCACGTCAGTTTTAAGTTCACCAAGACATGAAAAATTTAAAGTTCAATTCTAATTTTTCGATGGCAGATAGGAAAAGTTATACTATGATTTTGATTATTTTCTATGAAGGTAAAAAGTTCTAGTTCATTTTTAAATTTTCTCAACGAAGTGAAGAAAAGTTCAAGTTCTCTTCTGAGCTTTACCAAAGAAAACGCTTCAATTCTAATTTCCCCAGAGAAAACATAAATCTTCCACGTCAGTTTTAAGTTCACCAAGACATGAAAAATTTAAAGTTCAATTCGAATTTTTCGGTGGCAGATAGGAAAAGTTATACTATAATTTTGATTATTTTCTATGAAGGTAAAAAGTTCTAGTTAATTTTTAAATTTTCTCAACGAAGTGAAGAAAAGTTCAAGTTCTCCTCGGAATTTTACCAAAGAACACACTTTAATTCTAATTTCTCCAGAGAAAACAAAAATCTTCCGCTTCAGTTGTTTATTTCACAAAGACATAAAGAAATTTAAAGTTCAATTCTAAATTTTTCGGTGGTAGATAGGAAAAGTTATACTATGATTTTGATTGTTTTCTATAAAGGTAAAAAGTTCTACTTCATTTTTAAATTTTCTCAACGAAGTGAAGAAAAGTTCAAGTTCTCTTCTTAACTTTACCAAAGAACACGCTTTAATTCTAATTACACAAGAGAAAACATAAATCTTCCACGTCAGTTTTAAGTTCACCAAGACATGAAAATTTTCAATTTCAATTCTAATTTTTCGATGGCAGATAGAAACAGTCATACTCTGATTATGATTATTTTCTATGAAGGTAAAAAGTTCTAGTTCATTTTTAATTTTCTCAACGAAGTGAAGAAAAGTTCAAGTTCTAGTTTGAATTTTACCAAAGAACACACTTTAATACTAATTTCTCAGAGAAAACAAAAATCTTCCGCTTCAGTTGTTTATTTCACAAAGACATAAAGAAATTTAAAGTTCAATTCTAAATTTTCTGGTGGTAGATAGGAAAAGCAATACCGTACTTGTGAGATATTTTCACGGAAGATAAAAAGCTCTAGTTCAATTTAAAATTTTCTCAACGAAGTGAAGAAAAGTTCAAGTTTTCTACTGAATTTTACCAAAGAACACGCTACAATTCTAATTTCTCCAGAGAAAACATAAATCTTCCACTTCAGTTTTAAGTTCACCAAGACATGAAAAATTTAAAGTTCAATTCTAATTTTTCGGTGTCAGATAGGAAAAGTTATACTATGATTTTGATTATTTTCTATGAAGGTAAAAAGTTCTAGTTCATTTTTAATTTTCACAACGAAGTGAAGAAAAGTTCAAGTTCTCTTTGGAATTTTACCAAAGAACACACTTTAATCCTAATTTCTCCAGAGAAAACCAAAATCTTCCGCTTCAGTTGTTTATTTCACAAAGACATAAAGAAATTTAAAGTTCAATTCTAAATTTTTCGGTGGTAGATAGGAAAAGCAATACCGTACTTGTGAATTATTTTCACGGAAGATAAAAAGCTCTAGTTCAATTTAAAATTTTCTCAACGAAGTCAAGGAAAGTTCAAGTTTTCTACTGAATTTTACCAAAGAACACGCTACAATTCTAATTTCTCCAGAGAAAATAAAAAGCTTCCACTTCAGTTTTAAGTTCACCAAGATATGAAAAATTTAAAGTTCAATTCTAATTTTTCGGTGGCAGATAGGAAAAGCAATACCGTACTTGTGAATATTTTCATGGAAGATAAAAGTTCTAGTTCTTAATCAAATTGTCACAACAAAATTAAGAAGACTTCAAGTTATCTTATGAATTTTAACCGAGAACACGCTACAAATCTCATTTCTCAGAGAAATCAAAAATCTTCCACTTCAGTTCTTTATTTCACACAGAGATAAAGAAATATGAAGATCAATTCTAATTTTTAGGTGGAAGATAGAAAAAGTAATACCATACTTGTGAATATTTTCATGGAAGATAAAAAGTTCTAGTTCAATTAAAAATTTTCTCAACGAAGTCAAGGAGAGTTCAAGTTCTCTTGTGAATTTTAACAAATAACACTCTACAATTCTAATTTCTCCAGAGAAAACAAAAATCTTCCACTTCAGTTCTTTATTTCACAAAGACATAAAGAAATTTAAAGCTCAATTCTAATTTTTCGGTGGAAGATAGAAAAAGTAATACCATACTTGTGAATATTTTCATGGAAGATAAAAAGTTCTAATTCATTTTAAAATTTTCTCAACAAAGTTAAGGAGATTTCAAGATCTCTTCTGAATATTACCAAAGAACACGCTACAATTCTAATTTCCCCAGAGAAAACATAAATCTTCCACTTCAGTTCTTTATTTCACAAAGAGATAAAGAAATTTAAAGTTCAATTCTAATTTTTCGGTTGGAAGATAGAAAAAGTAATACCATACTTGTGAATATTTTCATGGAAGATAAAAAGTTCTAGTTCAATTTTAAATTTTCTCAACGAAGTGAAGAAAAATTCAAGTTAGGTTAGATTAGGTTAGGTTAAGTTAGGTTAGTTACCCACGTACGCGTCACTTAGGTTAGCTTAGGTTAGGTGAGAGACAGGCAAAAAGTTAGGTGTATGATTAGGTTAGGTTAGGTTAGATTAAGTTAGCTTAGATTAAGTTAGGTTAGGTTAAGTTAGGTTAGGCTAGGTTAGCCGACGTACGTGCACGCACGTAGGATAACCTAGCCAAACCTAACTTAACCTAACCTAACTTAATCTAACCTAACTTAATCTAACCTAACCTAATCATACACCTAAAATTTTGCCTGTCTCTCACCTAACCTAAGCTAACCTAAGTGACGCGTACGTGGGCTAACCTAACCTAACTTAACCTAATCTAATCTAACCTAATTTAATCTAGCCTAACCTAACCTAACCATACTCGCCGGAAAAGGTTAGGTTAACTTATCATGAGAGTTCAAGACATGTTAATCTAACCTAACTTAAACATGTAGAAATGTTTCTAATTTTTTATTAATATTTATTTATTCCTCACCGAACCTATTGTTTTGGAGGTTAGATGAATGAGTTTGAACGATTGTCTTTAATAATAGAACAAGTCCCTCATTTTCTAGTTTAAAAATTTGAGGGGTAAATCCATAAGACAAAGCAGGTAAAATTTAATTTAAAATTAGAATAGGACTTTAAATTTTTCATCTCTTTGAGGAAAAAACCTGAACTGAAATGGAACCTTTTTATTTTCTTGGAAAAATTAGAAGAGAACTTTGAATGTTTCATGTCTTTGAGAAATTAAGAACTGAAGTGGGAGCTTTTTCATTTTCATTGGTAAAATTCAGAATTGGGCAAACTTTTTTCACTTCTTTAAGAAAATTCAGAAGAGAACTTGAGCTTTTCTTCACTTCGTTGTGAAAATTTAAAATTGAATTAGAACTTTATATCTTCCGGGAAAATATTTACATGTATGGTATTTATCTTCTGTGAAAATATTCACAAGTATGGTATTACTTTTTCTATCTTCCACCGAAAAATTAGAATTGAACTTTAAATTTCTTTATGTCTTTGTGAAATAAAGAACTGAAGTGGAAGATTTTTGTTTTCTCTAGTGAAATTAGAATTGTAGCGTGTTCTTTGGTTAAATTCATTAGAGAACTTGAACTTTCCCTGACTTGGTTGAGAAAATTTTAAAATGAACTAGAACTTTTTATCTTCCGTGAAATTATTCACCTGTATGTCATTTATCTTCTGTGAAAATACTCATGAGTATGGTATTACTTTTTCTATCTTCCGCCGAAAAATTTAGAATTGAACTTTAAATTTCTTTAAATGTCTGTGAAATAAAGAACTGAAGTGGAAGATTTTGTTTTCTCTGGAAAAATTAGAATTGAAGTGTGTTCTTTGGTAGAGTTCAGAGGAGAACTTGAACTTTTCTTCACTTCGTTGAGAAAATTTTAAATTGAACTAGAACTTTTTATCTTCCGGGAAAATATTCACAAGTATGGTATTACTTTTTTTATCTTCTAGCGAAAAATTTAGAATTGAACTTTAAATTTCTTTATGTCTTTGTGAAATAAAGAACTGAATTGTAAGATTTTTATTTTCTCTGGCGAAATTAGAATTGAATTGTGTTCTTTTGTAAAATTCAGAGGAGAACTTGAACTTTTCTTCACTTCGTTGAGAAAATTTTAAATTGAACTAGAACTTTTTATCTTCTGGGAAAATATTCACAAGTGTGGTATTACTTTTTCTATCTGCCACCGAAAAATTTAGAATTGAACTTTAAATTTCTTTATGTCTTTGTGAAATAAAGAACTTATGTGGAAGATTTTTATTTTCTCTGGAGAAATTAGAATTGTATTGTGTTCTTTGGTAAAATTCAGTAGAAAACTTGAGCTTTCCTTGACTTCGTTGATAAAATTTAAAAATGAACTAGAAATTGTTATCGTCCTTTAAAATATTTCGCAAGTACGGTATTTCTTTTACTATCTACCACCGAAAAATTTAGAATTGAACTTTAAATTTCTTTATGTCTTTATGAAATAAACAACTGAATTGGAAGATTTTTGTTTTCTCGGGAGAAATTAGAATTAAAGTGTGTTCTTTGGTAAAATTCCGAAGAGAACTTGAACTTTTCTTCACTTCGTTGAAAAAATTAAAAAATGAACTAGAACTTTTTACCTTCATAGAAAATAATCAAAATCATAGTATAACTTTTCGTATCTGCCACCGAAAAATTAGAATTGAACTTTAAATTTTTCATGTCTTGGTGAACTTAAAAATGACGTGGAAGATTTATGTTTTCTCTGGAGAAATTAGAATTGAAGCGTGTTCTTTGGTAAAGTTCAGAAGAGAACTTGAACTTTTCTTCACTTCGTTGAGAAAATTTTAAATTGAACTAGAACTTTTTATCTTCCGTGAAAATATTTCACAAGTACGGTATTGCCTTTTCTATCTTCCACCGAAAAATTTAGAAATGAAATTTAAATTTCTTTATGTCTTTGTGAAATATAGAAATTAAGTGGGGGATTTTTATTTTCTCTGGAGAAATTAGAATTGAATTGTGTTCTTTGGTAAAATTCAGTAGAGAACTTGAACTTTTCTTCACTTCGTTGAGAAAATTTAAAATTAAACTAGAACTTTTTATTTTCCGTGAAAATATTCACAAGTATGCTATTGCTTTTTCTATCTTCCATCGAAAAAAAATTTAGAATTGAACTTTAAATTTCTTTATGTCTTTGTGAAATAAAGAACTGAAGTGGAAGATTTTTGTTTTCTCTGGCGAAATTAGAATTGAAGTGTGTTCTTTGGTAAAATTCAGAAGAGAACTTGAATTCTTTTTCACTTCGTTGAGAAAATTTAAAATTGAACTAGAACTTTTTATCTTCCATGAAAATATTCACAAGTAAGTTATTACTTTTTCTATCTTCCAACCGAAAAATTAGAAATGAACTTTAAATTTCTTTATGTCTTTGTGAAATAAATAACTGACGTGGAAGATTTTTGTTTTCTCTGGCGAAATTAGAATTGTAGCGGGTTCTTTGTTAAAATTCAGAAGAGATCTTGAAATCTCCTTAACTTTGATGAGAAAATTTTAAATTGAACTAGAACTTTTTATCTTCCATGAAAATATTCACAAGTATGGTATTACTTTTTCTATCTTCCACCGAAAAATTAGAATTGAACTTTAAATTTCTTTATCTCTTTGTGAAATAAAGAACTGAAGTGGAAGATTTTTGTTTTCTCTGGAGAAATTAGAATTGTAGCGTGTTCTTTGTTAAAATTCAGAAGAGAACTTGAACTCTCCTTGACTTCGTTGAGAAAATTTTAAATTGAACTAGAACTTTTTATCTTCCATGAAAATATTCACAAGTATGGTATTACTTTTTCTATCTTCCACCGAAAAATTAGAATTGAACTTTAAATTTCTTTATGTTTTTGTGAAATAAAGAACTGAAGTGGAAGATTTTTTTTTTCTCTGGAGAAATTATATTTGTAGCGTGTTCTTTGGTAAAATTCAGTAGAAAACTTAAACTTTCCTTGACTTCGTTGAGAAAATTTTAAATCGAACTAGAGCTTTTTATCTTCCATGAAAATATTCACAAGTACGGTATTACTTTTTCTATCTGCCTCCTAAAAATTAGAATTGAACTTTAAATTTTTCATATCTTGGTGAACTTAAAACTGAAGTGGAAGTTTTTTATTTTCTCTGGAGAAATTAGAATTGTAGCGTGTTCTTTGGTAAAATTCAGTAGAAAACTTGAACTTTCCTTGACTTCGTTGAGAAAATTTTAAATTGAACTAGAACTTTTTATCTTCCATGAAAATATTTCACAAGTACGGTATTGCTTTTCCTATCTATCACCGAAAAATTTAGAATTGAACTTTAAATTTCTTTATGTGTTTGTGAAATAAACAACTGAAGAGGAAGTTTTTTGTTTTATCTGGAGAAATTATAATTAAAGTGTGTTCTTTTGTAAAATTACGAAGAGAACTTGAACTTTTCTTCACTTCGTTGAGAAAATTAAAAATGAACTAGAACTTTTTACCTTCATAGAAAATAATCAAAATCATAGTATAACTTTTCCTATCTGCCATCGAAAAATTAGAATTGAACTTTAAATTTTTCATGTCTTGGTGAACTTAAAACTGAAGTGGAAGATTTATGTTTTCTCTGGGGAAATTAGAATTGTAGCGTGTTCTTTGGTAAAATTCAGTAGAAAACTTGAACTTTTCTTCACTTCGTTGAGAAAATTTTAAATTGAACTAGAGCTTTTTATCTTCCGTGAAAATATCTCACAAGTACGGTATTGCTTTTCCTATCTACCACCGAAAAATTTAGAATTGAACTTTAAATTTCTTTATGTCTTTGTGAAATAAACAACTGAAGCGGAAGATTTTTGTTTTCTCTGAGAATTTAGAATTAAAGTGTGTTCTTTGGTAAAATTCAAAAGAGAACTTGAACTTTTCTTCACTTCGTTGAGAAAATTTAAAAATGAACTAGAACTTTTTACCTTCATAGAAAATAATCAAAATCATAGTATAACTTTTCCTATCTGACACCGAAAAATTAGAATTGAAATTTAAATTTGTCATGTCTTGGTGAACTTAAAACTGACGTGGAAGATTTATGTTTTCTCTGGGGAAATTAGAATTGAAGCGTGTTCTTTGGTAAAGTTCAGAAGAGAACTTGAACTTTTCTTCACTTCGTTGAGAAAATTTAAAAATGAAGTAGAACTTTTTACCTTCATAGAAAATAATCAAAATCATAGTATAACTTTTCCTATCTACCACCGAAAAATTTAGAATTGAACTTTAAATTTCTTTATGTCTTTGTGAAATAAACAACTGAAGCGGAAGATTTTTGTTTTCTCTGGAGAAATTAGAATTAAAGTGTGTTCTTTGGTAAAATTCCGAGGAGAACTTGAACTTTTCTTCACTTCGTTGAGAAAATTTAAACATTAACTAGAACTTTTTACCTTCATAGAAAATAATCAAAATTATAGTATAACTTTTTCTATCTGCCATCGAAAAATTAGAATTGAACATTAAATTTTTCATGTCTTGGTGAACTTAAAACTGACGTGGAAGATTTATGTTTTCTCTTGGGAAATTAGAATTGAAGCGTGTTCTTTGGTAAAGTTCAGAAGAGAACTTGAACTTTTCTTCACTTCGTTGAGAAAATTTAAAAATGAACTAGAACTTTTTACCTTCATAGAAAATAATCAAAATCATAGTATAACTTTTCCTATCTGCCATCGAAAAATTAGATTTGAACTTTAAATTTTTCATGTCTTGGTTAACTTAAAACTGACGTGGAAGATTTGTGTATTCTCTGGAGAAATTAGAATTGAAGCGTGTTCTTTGGTAAAATTCAGAAGAGAACTTGAACTTTTCTATCTTCTATGAAAAATTGAGTCTGCTAGTAGCATCTCTATCTCTAAAAATTCTTTTTCTTTCATCTCTGACCTTTTTAATAGATATTCTGAACGTTAACGTTCTGACAAACCCTAAAAATAATGAACACTTAACAAAATAATGCATAAAATATTTTTAATGAAATAATGACATGTAGAATATTAATATAAAAATACGTTAAATACATTATTACACATTATTAGTACACTTGCGCTTCACTTTCCGTCAATTCATCTTTATATTCATTGATGATATTGTCTGCTAATGTCCTTTTTATTCTGCCTGCGATTTCACTGTCTATTGTCACATTATTTTTGCATAGATGACAGTTTTGACACATTGACAAGATATGATTTATGATGTTGGTGCAGGAGTATGCTTGTCTTCTTCTTGTTCTCTTTAAAATGCTAATACCGGAAAGAGGATGATAGGATTTATCAACAGGTAATGTGTTACCGGAAGCCGTAGCAAGGAGTTGTCCCCGATCATCGACAATTATTTTTAAGTTTACATTCTCTTTGAGCACTAATTTCTCTGGTAATGTTACTCTTGCATATCTGCCTTTTGCACGATTGAAATTCTTGGGTACTCCAAAGAAATCTAACTTCTCGCTGTCATGACAAAGCATGCATAGATTTCCAATAGTGTTACCATTTGCACTCGTTTTATAGTTCAGGTATTTTTCCTTGTCTGCATTCAACAAGACGATGATTTTTTCATGTGTACATACTTTCTTCGAACAATTCATCTTCACTTTTTTACAGATATGAGTTGTGTGTTTATCCTTCCACTGCGTAAAAAATACTGATTTAATGCATGCAATAAACTAGGTAGTGTCGATAACCTGCCATAGAGTACCAGTGAGAAAGCCACATCGTGTCTATGAACAAGCACAGAGTACGATTGGTAGAGCCGTAAGCATATTTCATGTCATTTTAAGATACATAAAAAAGTATAAAAAAAAAATACCATGTTAAAAAATTCATATTATTTTAAATGGTGGGGGCAGGGATACCGGGGGTCTTTTGGGCGCCCGGTGGGCCTTTAGGGGCCCGGGAAGGGCCTGTGGGGGTCTGGGGGGGCACTCGAGGATCCACTGGTCCTTTGGGAGCCCGGTGGACCTATGGGGATCGGGTGAGGACCTTTGGGGGTCTGGGGGGCACTTTGGGGACCGGGGGTGGGCCTTTGGCGGTCCGGGGGGCCAGTTGGGAGCCGGGGGGACATTTGGGGGCCGGGTGATGGCCTTTGGGACCCCGGTGGTCTTTTGGGAGCTCGATGGGCCTTTGGGGGCCCGGGGAGGTCCTTTGGGGGTCTGGGGAGGGCCTTTGGGGGGCGCCGGGGGGCCCTTTGGAAGCCCAGAGAACCTTTGAGGACCGGGGGCTTCCTTCGGGGTCGGGGTAGGGGGATTGGAACCCTTTGGTGTTGGGGTAGAGGACCTCACAACACTGTTAAAATGGAACTTGTGTATTATAACGAACACAGAGTTTCACCATTAAATTCTCTTCAAAATCATATTTTATAAGGTCTCTAACTGTTTCGCCGAAATAATTCCCTAAAATGGCTAAAATGGTATCGCCTAAATAATCCCTAAACGTAATTCAGCATGTTCCTCTTGTTTAGCATCCCTGCGCTGGCGCATTTCAATTATTTGGAAACCTGATTCCCGCGCTAAAACAATTTATCGCTAAGATCTAAACTTTGCCTCGGAAACGATTCTCTTGTTAGAACTCCAAATTAATTTCCCTTTCGTGAATCAATTCTCTTTAGAACAACGAATTAATTCCCTTTACGTGTCAATCAATCAATCATGAAATCATCTGTCACGTGTGATCTAAACTTTGTAACGGAGACATTTCTCTTTGGAAATGCATCAAAGACATTAATTAACTTGACGTCATCTGTCAGACATTCCCTAGAAACAATTTGATTAATGACTGACAGCACAGGTGTTCCCCGGAAACTCATAACATTTGCATTGAACAACAAATATTGGAAACACGCGATCTCCCGGAAACTCATATCATTTGCATTGAACAACAACAGGAAGGAAGTGTCATTAACTGTTTCCCGGAAACTCGTAACATCTGCATCGAACAACAACAAGAAGGGAGTGACAAAGTTCCTGTTTTTCCATTCTCACTGACAAAATCCATAAAACCATCAAATAATCAACACACATAACCATCCATGAAAACAGACATAAATGCGACAAAATTCCTGTTTTTTCATTCTCACTGAGAAAATCCATAAACCCATCCATAAATGTGACAAAATTCCTGTTTTTCAAATTCTCACTGACAAAAACCATAAACCACGTGGTTCTATGCCCATATATGGTGTGCTGTCAGGAGTTATAGGGTCATCTCTACTAACTTTCAATTTGGGAAGTTCAAGGAGGAGTCTTTGACAGTCTTATGACCTCAGGGTACTAGATGTTGCAACTTTCTTACGTATTCACAGTGGTTTAAAAAATTCGATCATCCCATAAATGATTACCAAAAACATGTACAAATATAACAAATGTAACATTTGGAATATTATAACACTTCTTTCAAAGCTTTGAAGAAAAGCAAAAAAGGCTAAATACCCCTAACTACGCTTGAAAGCTATTTTAAAAAGAAACTCTTTGGAGATTTCCATGGAAATTGCCATAGCAGAAGCTTTGAGCCTGGGCTGGGATCAAAGAGGAGTCTTTGAGTATTTCGGCCTTAGGTGACTTATTGTTGCGACTTTCTTAAATTTGGTAATTTTTGGAGCATTTGAAATCAAAGCTTAAACTCAATAACTGATACTAAGTGTTTCAACATTTTGCTTGGATTAAAAGTGACGAACTAGGATAAAATCTCAACATCTTCCTGGAGCTACTTCAGTCTCCTTATTATTTCATTTAATTACATTTAAAACGGCTGAGCTTTTCATTTCTTACCTAAGAAAATAGCTGGCACTTCATTTTTCTTCATACCGAATAAACCATTAAGTGTTTTTTTGTTTCATTGTAATTGAAGTGTTCTCATGTGAAGTGTTCATCATGTATTTTTAAATTTGATAAATTTACTTCTTTTAGATGCAGTTTATAATTTGACTGATATTAGGCATTTATCAGTTTATAATTTGGAATGAATCACCAAAAGAAAAAAAATGAATAATATCCAAAAGAGCAGTCAAAAGCAATAAAAGCGCAGCCGTTCATCCATAGCCTAAATGACGTGTATTCGATAACGAAGCCAAAAAAAAACTTTAAAATGTATTTTTTTTAAGTTTTCTTTAAAAACCAAATTTCATTACATGGAGGCTTTTTAGGAAACCAAAAGAGCAAAAAAAAAAATCAATATCGAAGTCGCCTGTTTAAACTGTTTTTAAGGTGACAAAAAAGATATAGGCAAAGGGCATTATGAAAAAAATTAAGATTCTAAGTTCAAAGTTATATTCCAAGCTTTTACCCAGATAACTGACAAATTTTGTGATACGGTATTTGAAGTTTTGTATGCAGTAACGCTAGACGAAAAAAAACTACTAATTTTGATAATTATTTATGTCAAGAATACATAGCTAATAGATATTTCAAAAAATCGTATTATGAAAGGATTCTGAAACGCCAGAGCCGTTTAGTTTCTACTAAATTTCTACTTATCTTGATGAATAACAAAGAGAATCAGTTTCCAGCCAACAACTTGTGAATTTTTGAACTCATGAATAGGCTAGATTCTATTGTAAATTTAAGCTGTGATTTGAGAAAGACTGATGAAAACATTAATGTTTGCGGTAAACATTGCTCGCGCCGGCGGCGCGCCGCCGACATCATACCGGCGGCGCGTCGCCGACATCATAACGGCGGCGCGTCACCGACATCATACCGGCGGCGTGGCGTGACGTGCTGTTTTTAGCCCCGCCGCCGCCGGTCTTCCCTCATCGGCGCGGCGCCGGGGTCTAGTTCTGAAGCGTGGGCAATCCGAAAAACGGAGGAGGATTTGTTATGTATTTTCCAAACAAATTGTCTATGGATTGTTTTGGGTATCCGCCTGACTGACCGTATTTCAAACAGTAAGGTGCACGAAAAATGTGGTTCAATCCCGATTTCTAGGGCTATAAAGAGAGAATGGTTGAGATGAGTATGACACGTTCTGCAGATCAAGGATGAAAGATTGTCAAGCATCGTCCGCATCGGCCAACCATCTAGGATCAAACAAAAAGCAGGTCATCCCCAAATGGGGCAGTAGGACGTCAAAAGGAAAAACTTAAGGGAAATTGAAACTCCGTGGAAGGGTCTAAAGAGGTTGGGATAGAGGAGGAGCGTGCGTAGCTGTATTGGCCGCAATTTCCAGTCTTCTTGGTTATTGTTTTTACTTTATTTTGTTTCTTGTTTTTCTTCGCTTTTTTGGCAAAATAAAACAAACTGTTCAAAATACATATAGTTTCAATAAAACTAATGACGCAATAGTCTTTAAAATGTTATGAGGGGTGTAGTAGCCAAACTTCTGTTTGTAGTAATTTCTGTCTGTTTTAAGTTTGAATTAACTAGTCATTTTAATTGTTGGTCGTTTCTAGGATGTATTTATTCATCTATACCAGTAGGATGGTATAGATTCATTTACATCTATTATTTTTATGTTCGATGTGATTATTTATTTTAATTTCTGTTCGTTTTCGATTTCATTTATTCATTGATAGTAATTTCTGGTCCTTTTAGGTCTGAATTATTATTAAATAAAAAAAACAAGTTTTTTAAACTGAAAGTAAGGAGCGACATTAAAACTTAAAACGAACAGAAATTATTCCGTATATGGAAGGGGCTTTCCCCTCCTCAACGCCTCGCTCTTTGCGCTAAAGTTTTTTATTGTTTTTAAAAATAGAGCTTTGAGAGAGAGTCTAACTTTAGCGTAAAGAGCGAGGCGTTGAGGAGGGGACAGCCCCTTTCATATACGGAATAATTTCTGTTCGTTTTAAGTTTTAATGTCGCTCCTTACTTTCAGTTTAAAAAACTTGTTTTTTTTTATTTAATTTGTGAACGTTTTTTAATTAATGCAGGTTCTTATTTTTGCTCACCATGCATGAATAATTAAAACAAAATTTGTATATTAATTTTACTTTTATTTGGTTAAATGGCTTTTACCAAACTTGCTTAATTTTATTTATGAACGTTTTTATTAGTAATAAATACACGTAACTTAAGAATTAATTTACGTAACGAACTTCTATATTCATATATTTTTAATACATATATTAGGGGGTTTGCCCCCTAGTCAATACCTTGCTCTTTAAGCTAAAGTTCAAATTTTGTTGTTAAAAGTTCCAATTCTTTAAAAATGACCCCTTAATCACACAGGCCGTTAATTAGAATAGATAGCTCGTTTGAAAGCACTAAAAAAAAACTATAGCGTAAAGAGCGATGTATTGACTTGGGGGAGCCCCCCCTTATATACGTAATAATTTCTGTTCATTTTAAATTCTAATGTTGCTTCTTACTTTCAGTTGAAAAAACTTATTTTTTTTATTTTAATTTCTGATCGTATTTTAAATAATGCTTGGAAATCCGGCGCCCCCTTCATAGAAAGGTCCCTTCCCCCAACGAAACCTCCTCCCCGGAATTATTTTCCCTAGTAACCCCGACTTTCCGCCCCCCCCCCTACCAGAAAAAAATTCTTCCTGAAAATGTCTGTATACTTCCCAATAACCAATACAATATGTAAGCAATGGGCAAAGTTCATAACTTGCAGCCCTTCCCCTGGGAACTGTGGGCGATTAAGTCATCGTAAAAGAAATATTTATTAGATTTTCGACTATGCTGAACAAAATGGCTATCTCAAAATTTTGATCGGGTGACTTTGGGAAAAAAATTAGCGTGGGAGGGGGCCTAGTTACCCTCCATTTTTTTTGGTCACTTAAAATGGGCACTAGAACTTTTAATTTCCGTTACAATGAGCCCTCCTACAATATTCTAGGACCACTGGGTCGATACGATCACCCCTGGGAAAAAGAAAAAAAATAAAAATAAACACGCATCCGTGATCTTTCTTCTGGCAAAAAATGCAAAATTCCACATTTTTGTAGATAGGAGCTTGAAACCTCTACAGTAAAGTTCTCTGATACACTGAATATGATGGTGTGATTTTCATTAAGTTTCTATAACCTTTAGGGGGTCTTTCCCCCTTTTCTCGAAAATCAGCCAAATTTTCTCAGGCGCGTAACTTTTGATGGGTAAGATTAAACTTGATGAAACTTATATATTTGAAATCAGAATTAAAATCTGATTCTTTTTATGTACCTATAGGTATCAAAATTCCGTTTTTTAGAGTTTCGGTTACCATTGAGCCGGGTCACTCCTTACTTACAGTTCGTTACCACGAACTGTTTGATAGAACTTTATTTCTGCTCGTCAAACTTCTTTTTGCACTTTTCTAAAATGTCCAATGGCCACAAAATGTAACGAACACTAATGTACGACAGAAAATTTCTCAACCATTGATAACTGAAGTGACCAAATATTGTAGGTTGAGATACCTTGGGCACGTGATTCTCAAGCCCAAAACTCGACTACCAAATGTCGTCCTCCAGCCGTAGCCACGCGGTACCAGAAGAAGAGGAAGCCACAGAAACATCTGACGACGCAGCCACCGAGCTGACCTCGTAAAATCTCATCAACTCATTCCAACCCGAAGACAAAAATTAAACACTACTACCCAGACAAAAATTAAACTTTTGCTGCTTTGCAAAATGGGGGATAATAAACTTTCAGTTAGGAGTGTTTCAACCATGGTGATTTCAATGGTATAATCTTTATTTCGTCTTAACGTAAATTTCCATGGATTTCAGACTCTTTTCCAAAATACTCCAAAATTTGATTCCATGATTAGGAATTATTAATGTGTTGAACCTGAATACTATTTATTACTTCCGGGTTACCTGTTAATTGGAGAACTTTTCAACTTTAAGTTATTATGGGCCGTGTTTTACTCTACGTTCCAGCAATCCAGCTATTGCTGCAACCGTGACGACATGTAGGCAAAAGATGCTATCCATTTGGTCTATGCGTATGCTAACTTTTTTCACCTCCATTTATCCCTAAGTAGCAGGAGACCAAGCTTCGCTCGGTAAAGTAGATTTTAGATATAACATCGCTGCCTGGTTTATCCTGTAGAAATGGATGTCCCCTATACCCTGATTCACACAAGAAAATACGTTTTTAGGAACCTTTGACAAGCACAAATATATGTCCCCTATACTCTGATTCACACAAGAAAATACTCCGATCGGGACCTTTGACAATAAACGTGATTGATATTGAGCCAACCGTGCTCTTTTGTCAAACTTCGTTTTGACAGTTCTTTTCCGGCTGATACTTAAGTCTCATATTAAAAAAAAAATATGAACAATTTATTACAACGCTAAGGTGGGGAAAACAATTTTTTCCAAAGTCTTGAACTATCTAGATCATTTTTTCCGGCCAGGAAATGTAATGTGCCAATCCTCATAAAGAAAATATTGAGTCGTTTTCGATAAAAAATAAATCCATTATGGCCGTAATACCAAATTATGGCTCGTTTAAAGTTAAAACCTAGTTACATTTGTATTTTACTTGACTAAAAATTTAAAAATAATTTTTAGTCAGTTATGAGCCTCAAATAAGTTTCTGACTTCCCAAATTTTACAGTTATTATATTAAGAACTTGAGAAGGTTTGCCCGATTTTTGATAAAGGAAGAAAATACCACCGGTGGTCAACGGTCTTCATGGAAATCACACCATTAGATTCTCTATATCAGAGAACCCTACTGTTGACGTTTCAAACTCATATCTAAAAAAGTGTGGAATCTTGAATTTTTTTTTTCCAGGGGTGATCGTACCGATCCAATGGTCCTAGAAGATTGGGGAGGGTTCATTCTAACGGAAATTAAAATTTTTAGTGCCTGTTTTAATAGTGCCCCTTCCATTGCAATAATATTCATCTATGTAGCATAAAATATAATATCTACCTGTCTACCGGCACAGAAATGGAAAAGGCGAGGCGGGGCATCATCAGCCTTGCCAGAAAATTTCTTGGGGAGAGCCGCGTAAAAGATCAAATGTCACAGAGAATTTCCATCCATACGAACAATAATGCCCCTTTCCGTCCACCCAAAATTCAGTAGCAAAAACATTATTAAAGACTTGTTCAACAAAACTTCTTTTCATCGAAAATTTTGACTAAATATTCAAATTTAGTCCAAAGTATTAATTAAAATCCAACATTTTTATTCTTAAGCCCAAAAACTGAAAAAGCAGGAAACTAATGGCCAATTTTCAATTTTTGATATATACAATTTATCAGCAAGAAATTGGAGGTTTATGGGGCCGGTACCTCACATCATATCTCGGTTAGGCCTGGAGGCATGATCTGAAATTGATCAGAAATTAAACCGAAGAAACATGTTTTTACAACTGAAAGTAAGGAGCAATATTAAAACTTAATGAAAAACACACACACACACACACACACACACACACACACACACACACACACACACACACACACACACACACACACACACACACACACACACACACACACACACACACACACACACACACACACACACACACACACACACACACACACACACACACACACACACACACACACACACACACACACACACACACACACACACACACACACACACACACACACACACACACACACACACACACACACACACACACACACACACACACACACACACACACACACACACACACACACACACACACACACACACACACACACACACACACACACACACACACACACACACACACACACACACACACACACACACACACACACACACACACACACACACACACACACACACACACACACACACACACACACACACACACACACACACACACACACACACACACACACACACACACACACACACACACACACACACACACACACACACACACACACACACACACACACACACACACACACACACACACACACACACACACACACACACACACACACACACACACACACACACACACACACACACACACACACACACACACACACACACACACACACACACACACACACACACACACACACACACACACACACACACACACACACACACACACACACACACACACACACACACACACACACACACACACACACACACACACACACACACACACACACACACACACACACACACACACACACACACACACACACACACACACACACACACACACACACACACACACACACACACACACACACACACACACACACACACACACACACACACACACACACACACACACACACACACACACACACACACACACACACACACACACACACACACACACACACACACACACACACACACACACACACACACACACACACACACACACACACACACACACACACACACACACACACACACACACACACACACACACACACACACACACACACACACACACACACACACACACACACACACACACACACACACACACACACACACACACACACACACACACACACACACACACACACACACACACACACACACACACACACACACACACACACACACACACACACACACACACACACACACACACACACACACACACACACACACACACACACACACACACACACACACACACACACACACACACACACACACACACACACACACACACACACACACACACACACACACACACACACACACACACACACACACACACACACACACACACACACACACACACACACACACACACACACACACACACACACACACACACACACACACACACACACACACACACACACACACACACACACACACACACACACACACACACACACACACACACACACACACACACACACACACACACACACACACACACACACACACACACACACACACACACACACACACACACACACACACACACACACACACACACACACACACACACACACACACACACACACACACACACACACACACACACACACACACACACACACACACACACACACACACACACACACACACACACACACACACACACACACACACACACACACACACACACACACACACACACACACACACACACACACACACACACACACACACACACACACACACACACACACACACACACACACACACACACACACACACACACACACACACACACACACACACACACACACACACACACACACACACACACACACACACACACACACACACACACACACACACACACACACACACACACACACACACACACACACACACACACACACACACACACACACACACACACACACACACACACACACACACACACACACACACACACACACACACACACACACACACACACACACACACACACACACACACACACACACACACACACACACACACACACACACACACACACACACACACACACACACACACACACACACACACACACACACACACACACACACACACACACACACACACACACACACACACACACACACACACACACACACACACACACACACACACACACACACACACACACA